>NC_050525.1:4195155-4217630 GCF_002922805.2 Oryzias melastigma | reverse complement strand
TCATTGGGAGTAATTGTGCCAGAACCTTTCAGGATGCTAAGACAACAAACAATTCCGAAACAGAACCAGATGGAGAGCCGCTCCGGGATACTGTAAAGTCCTGTCACTTTTATGGAGCTCACCCAGCAGTTGGTTGGTTTACTTGTAAGTGTGAGTTTGTCAGTAAAAGGCATCCCTCAACCCCCCCCACCCCATCGTCTGGCAACTGTCCAGGTGAGAGGTCAAACCGCACAGCCATCCATCAAACCGTCAGGAGAAGGTAACCCTTTGGGACCAGGTTGCAGGACTCTTCACAGACAGCAGCAGCTTCAGCAGGACATTAGCAGATGTAATTGCTCTTTGGTAGAGGCGAGAGCGAGTCGATCCCAGCGGAGCGACAGCTCTGGAATGAGGATGTTGAGAGCGGAGGAGGGCCTGTGGTGCTGCTTGTGTACACAGGCAGGAGATTGATGTCCGTCAGAACGCACTACCACGTTCTGACAAATTGAAGGCCGGTGTCAGGGCGGCGGAATGCAACCTTTTTCATTTTTGAAGAGCACATTTGTTACTCTGCCGCTACCAGAGGGGACTAGCTCCCCCTGGTACGAATGTTCTTTTCCCAATTTGTCTTTATTTTCTTTTATTACAAGCACTTTTAAAAATGTTTATGTTTACATTTTGGTGCAGATTTATGACACAGAAACTTGGGATGAGTCCCAGTTCTAATCTTAGTCTTTTAAAAGAGCTAAAGAGGCCAGACTGGAGAAATAAGAGAGCACCTGAAGTACAAACAGTCTGAGTGCTGTTTCAAAGAGCACTAATGTGTGTTAAAAAACCCTGTAAATCCAGAATTACTTTGAGTTCAGGAGTTGTTGTCATTTGTAAACCTGGAGCTCATCAACGTTCATCCTGTAATCAAGTTTCATGCATAATGTAAAAGACAGAGCACTGGTGCAGTCTGTTAATCAACTTTACAGTCCTACAAAATGCTTTCCACAAGGAAATCCATCATAGAAAGAAGGCAGAGTAACATTGAACAAATGCTGCTAAAGTTAAAAATCATTCTTAATTGGAGAAAGAAATCTCTTTTCCTAGTTTACATCTTTAAATAAGTTTAATTTTACACATGACCTTACCATGACATTTAAAGTGGAGGGATGTACCAACATCTCTTAGATAAGAGGGGAGACGACTGCACAGCCTTTCAACCTTTATGTGAGAATTGCACTCCGTTTATTCTCACAAAGCATTATTGGCAACATTTTAGATGAGGTCCTGGAAAACACTATAATATAACAATATAATGTTGATAATTCATTCATTTGTTAAGGTTGTAAATAGTTTATTAATATTGCCTTTGTAGACAATGGTCCTTTAGATATTAGTAGATCTCACTAAGTATTTTAATGAACCTTATTTGGCTTATTATGCTAATAAATGCCTTACTATCACCCTGTAAACACAGTAATCATGTTTGTTAATGCGTTAATAAAGCTTGTTATGTAATCTTATTATAAAGTGTTGCCGCATTTTTTATCTTGTCATTTATAAATCAAGGGTGAGACCTGAAGATGGATTTTAGTTAGTTTTTTTCTTTTTGCTCTGCAGCTTTTTTACAAACCTTTGTCTGATCGTTCTGTCTCCTTGGCTTTCTTTCAGATTTATATTGCACTCTGGAAGTGGACTCTTTCGGCTACTTTGTCAGCAAAGCCAAGACCCGAGTCTTCAGAGACACCACCGAGCCTTTGTGGAACGAGGTCAGTCCCCTGCCCCTCGCCTTTGT
The DNA here is from genome assembly GCF_002922805.2 of Oryzias melastigma. Taxonomy (NCBI): domain Eukaryota; kingdom Metazoa; phylum Chordata; class Actinopteri; order Beloniformes; family Adrianichthyidae; genus Oryzias; species Oryzias melastigma. Next base: position 4,215,868 of record NC_050525.1, on the reverse strand, counting down.
GCTGAGCAGCGTTTAAGGCTGCAACCATGCAAACATCTTCACTCACTGCCTTTGTGTTATTGCACAGGAGTTTGAGATTGAACTGGAGGGCTCCCAGTACCTGAGAATCCTCTGCTACGAGAAGTGTTACGACAAAAGCATGCTCAACAAGGACGACAATGAGATCGTGGACAAGATCATGGGCAAAGGCCAAGTCCAGGTAGGAACCATTTTCTCCATTCACGTTTCATTTCATGTTTTTGGACAGTTTGTTGGCACATTGGGTGGTGTGGTAGAAGAGATTTTATCCGACTCTTCTTCCCGTTTAGCAGCATCGTTGAGCGTCAACATAAGAGTCCATTGAGATTTTCTGTTTCTGCTTTCGGAAATGAGTTTAGTGAAGTGACGCTTGACTCCTGTCTTTTTCCTGTAATTCATTCCAAGTGCTGTGGTGAGGGTTTAATCGTCCCTGCGGCCTGTGATAGAGCTTCACTTTATGGTCAACTCTGGTGATCTAAAGTGCTTTTATCCTCATTTATTGTCTCGGTTGAACTGGAGGAGCATGTGTCAGCGCCACAGGCCTGCTTCCAGCTGGTTATAAATAAATCTACCTTTTTATTTTACTTAAAGAAAGACATACCAGTGAAAATGTTTCAAGATTTGTCGTGACTCTTGCAGAGGGAACATTTGAAGTTGACGGTTAAAGAAGTTTCCCTGAGAACTGTTGTTGCACAAAAGCGAATAACCCCGTACTGTTGCATTTGAAAGGGAAGGATTCATCTCAAAAACATCTCAGATTTCTGGCATTTTATCTCAGATGTACTTTTCTTTTTTGCTTTATATCTTTCAAATGTGCCTTTGAATGGAAAAATAACACCCATGACATGTTTCCGCTGGTTGTGTTATTCAGTCAGATGATTTGTGTGGTTCTGGGTTGTGTTTGATTCCTTCCAAACAGAAAGAAAGTTTATCAGACTCTCATTCGTTTTGGTGCGTGTGGATCCCACTCTCAACCGAAGTGTTGAAGGTGTGACAGTTTTTAGCTTTTAAGGTGTCAAACATATCATATTCGTGCTGTTACCTTCATCTGACATTGGTGCTTGTTTCCGTATGTCCCAGAAAAAATACAAAAACCGTATAGATGTGTGTTTATTGTGTGGAGGCATGTCTTAAACAGAAATATGGGATAAAATTGAGCCCAAGCAGTTGTTTCTGCCCTAACTGCTCAGTCGCTGGAGTTCCCTGTGACTGATTGAAGGGAGCCACCTCATCTTTACACAGTTTGACAGACAAGGTCAGTATTGATCATCATTGACGAATGAGTCAAACAGAGCTGCTCCTGGGAACATCCGCTTCCAGACAGAAAAAGGCACAAAAAAAAAAAAGTTGGAGAAAACAAATCGGCCACATCGTTTTTGGCTCGAAGAGAAAAGTGGACAATGGCATGCACTGTGAGAGTCTCACAGGGGGGGGGGGTGGAAGCAGAAACCGCTGAAGCTCAGCTGCTACAACACATAGATGCAGATCTGGATTTCTGTCACTTTGGGTTAAATGTTGTCTCCTCATTTTATTCTAAAATTAAATATTTGATAAAAATCTGTAAATGCAAGAACACTTCATCCTTTAACCAGAAGGGTTCTAGGTGGGATGAAATCCTGGATAAGGAGCTTGTTTTTGTTTGCCTGCACCTCTTAAGTGAACAGCACAGACTTATCTCGTACAGTATGGACGCAGGAACCTCGGCGTCTTGCTAACCTAATGCTGGGACGTGAGCTGTTTGCTTTGCTGGTGGAGCTGAGTTTAGAAAGATCCTTCAGTGTTTTGCTTTCCCCTCCAGAGACCCTCTGATTTATTTAACAAGCTCGTGGAACACTGACTGACCGTAAATGGGCATTTTGGGCTGAAAGTTTTCTTTTTTTTTTCAGATTTGACTCTGTTGCTGATGAGAAAGTTGTCCTTCTCTGTCATCTGTGATTTTACTGTCATGGGCAGTGAGGCTGCACTTGGCTTTTTTTCTGCACTGGAAAACCAGGCCTCTTAGAAATAAGTATAAAACTTGTAAAATTTGAAAAATACATTTAAATAAGTTTGAAAAAGTTAAAGAAAAATTGTCTTACCATGAATTCTTATTTAAAAAAAAAAGTTCCAATCACTCACACATGGGCTGTGTACAAATTCTCTCTCGATTCCCTAACTAAAGGGATTATTTAGTGTCCAGGGTTTTAAAAGCAATTTGAACACCATGCTCTCTACTTTTTTTGTTTTAAATGGAAAATATGACATCACAAATTGCCAAAAGTAAAGACCTAATAAATGTGAACATATTCGGAAGACTCATTATGAATCCACTGTGTTCTGATAATGAATTGGATGGTTTATAAAAAGTAAATTAAATTACTCATTTTTTTTTACATGAAAAATCATTCAAAGGCAATGCATTGTGGTCTATATTTGCCAACCTAGGTAGCATTTCCAGGACACTGGATTTTGGAATTTTAGATTCAGACAGCTCTACAAAATGCACTGTGTAGTTAGTAATGAAGGAATTTGGACCAACCATTGTTTTAATATTGAAAAGCTTTCTTGATAAGACAATTTTTATTGAAAAAAGACTCCTTTTACTCTCGTAAGATTCAATTTTTGTAGCATGTGAAAACAGCAGAAGACACAAGTGAAGCGAAGCTAACATTGCTGAGAATCCTGAAAGAAAAGCACAAAAATTTAGTTTCATAACTAAGATCCTTGTTTTTTTCCAGTCTGTCAAGGCTCCCTTCCTTAATCTTTCCAACCGAACCAAAACTTTTTTTTAAAGCGTCTTATATTTATAATTTTGCTTTTTTTTTGTCAAAATGTAAAAAAAAAAAAAATCTGTGTTGTTGACATAGTCTCTCAAGAGCAGCAGTAGCTCATTGGAAATACCCCTTAGAGTTGTGGGCGGGACCTCTGGCACAGAGCAACCCCACCCCCTCTTCCCCTCCCTGTTACTGAGAGAATGGAGCAGGAAGCTTGTGGCTCGCTTTAAACAGTTTTTTTTTTATCTGTTCCTAAATTTCTCAACTATTTGACTAAAGAAATACTCAGAAATTCAATTTTGAGCTTAACTTTTCTAATTACATCGTCCATCATTAGAAAAATGCCACAAGAAGATGTTAAAAACAGTATTTTCATCAGAATGCACATTCTGAACTGATGGTGAGAGAAAAGAGCAAAGTCTGCACCGATGGGATGCGAGTTCTCCCAGGCGACCTTTATGTGCCGACTGTATCATGCATTAGCGAGGAGGTTATGTAACTGTTTAGGTTACCACCAACAGCACAAATTCATCACATCACCCAGTTTTAGTCATCCTCTGGTCACCCCAACCAAACCTCTCCTGCTTCTGGTCCCAAAGCTTTTCTTCTCTGTGGTGGACAGAGTCAGATCCACCGTCAGCTCTGAAATGCTTTAGAAAGTTGATGGAAAAGATTGGCTCCATCAAACCCACTCTGCAGACAGAGGAGCAGAAGCGGCTGCTTGTCATTAGGATCCATAGTGTGGAGACTCTGAAGGCCTGCTCCGCTCCGAGTCGATCTGAATGTTCTCCTCTGTGTGTATTTTTAGTCTCGACACTGCATGTTCTGCTCAGTATCTTCCCTGGTGCTTTTTATGTCACTACAGTTCATGTTTCATTTTAATCTTATTTCTCCCAAAACCCTGTCATTTCTCCAACAGACAGATGTACCCAGTACTGACACCACCTCTCTTTCAATCACACCATCTGTTAGGCGTTCTCAATGCTTGGGGTTGTTTTTATTGATGGGTGTTTGGGGTTGAGTATTTGCAATATTGTTTCCAGCCTCAGAGAGCAGAAACCTGAGATCAGCGAGCGACCTCCCACAGATGATGAGATCCAGAAAAGTTGAGCAGCAAAGACAAAGCAGGCAAAAGGGAGCGTTGGAGTTGTTTGCCGTTTACTGAAAGGCTCGTATTAGCGTGTCATCACTGAAATGAAACATTGTGGGTGCAGAGGGATTGTAAAGTTTGGGCGTCTACTTGCACTCTAAACCCCCTTCAAAAGCTGAGATGGTTTTACGGGTTGTAAAAGCTGCATTTACATAGGATGTGAAGGATTTATGGGTGAAAATGCAAACTGTTGGGGTTAATAGCAAACCATCTCTTTATTAAATCAAAAGAAAACAACCTGCAAGGCTGAGTTGATCTTTTTTGACACTTAAAATATCTTTTTTTATGTTGTTATTCATGTTTTGTTTAAGGTTAACCCAGATATATTTTTAAATAACTAAAAGTGTTAAAAAATATTTAAGATAGTCCTACTTCTTGATGCTTTAAAACCTTTTCTAGATTATTTAAAAGACTTGCTAAAAGGAAAATTGTGTTTTTAATATTTTCCTGTGGCATTTTTGAGTATTTCTTTATTCAGATTGTTGTGAATCAGGAACAAATGTAAAAAGTCAGTTGGAACTACAGCAAGCCACAAGCTCCCTGCTTTACAGGAATGCTATTTGAAAAAGTATGTATTTGTGATGTAGAAAAGACGCTGGTCTGGCCACAAGCTCTTTGCTCTGCTCCATTCTGTTGCATCTACTTGTAAACAAATAGATCCTTGTACTTCTTTGTTTTCCCCATCTGGCTCTAAACTGTACGGCCGGATAGCTCCAGTTTTGCTTGCCAATCCTGTTGCACCAGTTATATCAGGTTGGGGTTGTGAGTGGCAGTATGGTCCGAGGATCTGGCTATAGACATCAATGTCTGGAACCAGAACATGTCTGTCTATGCACCCATCCATCTTCTAAGCAAAATTGCCCAGACTTCCCCTTATCATGTCACTTCCTCCAGCTCCTCTGGGGGGAACCCTGGGGCGTGTCCAGGGTCTCCCCTAGGGCCTATGTCCATTACGACATGCCCTTGAACACCTCCACAGGAAGGCATCTAGAAAAGATCCGGACCAGATGTCTTCCATGTCACTCGAAAAATTTGATTAGATACATTTTTTCCCTTTTTAAGCTTTACTGTTCTTTAAAGTTTTGGGCTAGAGTTACAACTAGGGTTAGGGTTTGGGTAAGTTGCTGAAATTCTGCTTCCAGCTGATGATGTCGTGCGCCATCTTGTCTGCAGCCAGGTCCTTCTCAGAGGTAGAGCATAGCACTCTCAGCTCTCCAAAATAAAGAGCTCTCCGTAACGGGAAGGGGAGGTTGGGTCGCATTTCACCACAGATTGACGATGGGAAGTGGGTAGTAAGAGGGCTTACTATCCGCCAATGTCCCCGCCTACGACTCAGAGGCAAATTTAGTTTCTTTCTTGTTTCTTCCTTCTTTGTTGTGCATGGTGGTCAACACATGATCATTGATCAGTATTTACACTTTTACTTACACGGGCTTACGTTTGTCTGATTTTCTGTGCGTATGTTTCTTATACATTTTTCAGGAATATGTGGTGTCATCTATTTTGTTCCTGCTGCCTGTCATTTTGTGCAGTGATCAGTCATTCTTCCACATACACACCCCCTGTGGCTCCACACACACACACAATCGCACAGCTGTCAACAACACAACAGATGGGGCCGTGCTCAGTGGGTTTAGCTGCCCTCGGGACAAACCACACACTCCCTCACAAATACAACTGGGTGATGGGGTAATATATTGTAAATGATATTAATAACTTTGGCCCACTACAGTGTATTACCTGGTGTTTATTATCCTCTGGTCTGGGCAGGTGTGAGTTTGTTTTTGTCTAAGGATTTTTTTTCTCAAGCAGGCAACGTTGTGCTTAGTCCACATAGTTTTTCTTGACTCCTAATCCAGCTAATTTAGTCTTTTTGTGCTTTCTGCATGTGTTTAAAGGATGGTTTTTAATGACTCTCATTTTTCTTCCTCTGTACAATTGAACATATGGGCTTTTTTATTGATGAGGAGTCCCAATTAAGCTGACTTCCTCATCAGACTCATCCTGATCAGTGAAGCTGATAGCAGCGCTTTGATGGATGATTATTTTTTCACTTGTAGACTTAAAGAGCCTTTTCTGTCATTGCCTTTGCAGAGAGAGTTTTTTCCCCCAACTTAAATTGCTAAGTCTCACTATAGGGGTGCGTGCCCTGGATAACCACATTCACGTCTAGATCATTCAAACATGAAAATTCACATTTATTAATTTATGTGCTCAGATGAAGAAAAATCTTTGGCCCGACAAGACTAGCTGATCAAATAAACTTTTGAGAAATCAGCATTTTCTTAGTCAAATTTTACTTTTTTTAATCTATTCTTCTCCCTAAAATTGTTAGAAATATTATTTTATCAACCATTTTTTTAATCCTTTTAGTCAGGGTGATCACTGGGGGGTGATGCTCTAACTCACCATGGTTGTGCTCAAAATGAGTTTTAAGACTAATCTTGTATTGATCAGATAAAATTTTAAAAAAGCATTATCATTACACACATGGTTTTGCAGGAAGGAAGAGATGATATTTTGAATGATAGTAATGACTTTGAGCAAAGATTGAAACCCCAGAGGTAAAATAATGGTAATATTTAAATGTTAACAGTGGAAAAAAAAGCAACATGTTTAGGTAAGTTTTTTTTTTTTTGTTTGTTTATTTGAATGAGCTTAAAAAAATATTTCATTTTTCCCTTTTTTTCTGATGGTTAACATTACATTTTCAGAGCCTTATAAAAAAAAGCTCCTATAAATATTTATTTTGTGCCAGTTTATGCTTTTTTACTGTATGCAAAAAAATGTAAAAGAAAAAAACTGAGTGTCTAAAGTCTAAAGACAAGTAATTTTTAAGGTGATACGACCTCTCTAAGACCTTCTGTCCTTCCACCCCATTTCCCACTCACAATTATCCTTTAAAAAAATCCAGCGCAACAAATCTCTGAGATGTCAAAGAGAATTCCACTTCATTATTCAGTCCTCATTATTGCATTACATAATATTTCAGGAAAGAATAAAGGATGGTCAGCAGATGTACGACTTCCTACAATGCGCATCCATATGTAGCCCACATGCAGTACAGGGGGAACAAATAAAGAGGAGGAGGAAGGAAGACAAAGGGAATGAGAGCCCCAGATGGTGGCCAATTATCTGATGCTGGAAGTTAAAGAGAGAACAAAGGATCTCATCACAGCCTGACAAACCAAGCGCTCTCCTGAGGGAGAACGGCAGGAATGTCTCCGCACACTCATGCCACCCTTTTGTCTAACGGAAGAGTCGGAGTTCAGGAATAATCGGTAACAGCTTGAAAGAGGGGTTTTGACGCTTGAACTTTGAGCTGCCTCTTTTATGTTAGGTTGAAATGAGAAGTTTGTACATCCACGAGAACTTCAGTCAGGATCAGTTGTTTGAAAACATTTGAGTATCCCCCTCAACTCAGTTTAAAATGTGTTGTTCTTTTCCAGATTTAAAACAGATTAAAGCTGAGTGCGGTTTTGTATGGCTCGCAGGTGCTACCCAACCCCCCGCCCTCACACGCGCCTTACTTTCCACCCTCTGCCACCCTGGTTAGAGCTGCACATGACGAAATCATAAAAAAACAAAAAACCTTTTTCCAAAATTATGCCTTTTAAGTTGGTTTTAGCTCCATAGCAACCATTCTCTTTCTTGGTCAACTGGGGGTAACGAAAAGATCTATCAATTTTTTTTGCTGAATCAGCAAAAATATATTTTGGGATTTTCTTAGCATTTTCTTAGTGTTTTGTTAACCACGCCCAGATTCCTAATAATGTTCGTATCATATGTCATATTGTTTCATTCAGCTTGAGCCAAGGATTCATTTTTAAAATTTTCACAATATGTTGGTCAAAATGTACAAGCTAACGCCATTCAAAATCTGCTTTATTTCCAACATTTTTTACCTAGTAGCTTCCCAATGAAGCTCGGGGAGTTATTAGGAGGTGATGCATCGCAATCCCTATTAGGAGTTGACTTTTTTTTTATTTCAAGATGGCGGCCTCTTCTTGAGGTCAAAGGTTAACAAAACTCATCTTGATGGTGTTTGTGAAAAATCACTTTAACACAAATTTTCTCTTCCATATTGTCCAAAAATTTCACACTTTGCCACAAATTGTCATTCTAAGCTGTAGGTACTGTGGCCATCCCACAATAGTTTTTCAAACTTTCTTTGGAAAATCTTTTTGGATTTTGGTGAGTTTTTTCTCCAAAGCACAGTAAGAAAAGAGAAGAATTGCAAAAGCAATACAGTCCTTGCTGTCCAAGACTGGACCAGGATAAGTTGGCGGAGATAAATCCTTCGGTTGAGTCTGGTTTGATACGGACGGAGAGCATTTTTCTAGAACCCACAGCCAGGGACATGAAAGAATGTTATTCTGGTTCATGCTACTTTTTCTTCTTTGTGACTTGGAAACCTCATTCACACACACACACATACCCCCACTCATCTCCTCAAAGGGAAATTATTGACAACAGATGACTCTGGGGGAAGGGATTTATCTCATCCCTCTCGTCACAGTACCAGTTTCAGTGTCACAGGGCTGGATTCTTGCTCAGTTCAGCCTGCCAGCTCACCGCGAGAGGCTGTTTCCCGGTGAAGCTGTCTTGGCTGCATGTCTGTTAGAACCCTGTGTGGTCAAGGAGCCAGGGTCCTGGATGAATTTCTAACCATCCCCTACTGCTTTTCAGAAATATGTTCTAGAAGATGGCACAGTTTTTTTTTTTATTTTGGCTAAAAACAACATTGGAACACTTTTACAATAGATCAAAAGTTGATTGGTTTGGGTACTTAGGTGACCTCAGTGGAACTTGAAGTTAACTGTAGAAAATATGAGGAGTCAGATGGTGAAAACTACATTGACTAGAACAGATTAGCATTGACATAATGGTCTCCTGAGGCAGCTCTGCTCTTTCTTCATCGTCTGATTGTACTGGAATATGTTCTCCCTTTTCCTCTTCTATGTGGTAAGAGGTCGCAGTGTGTCCCTCCTGTTCTAGCAGGGACACACTGCGTGCTGGTTGGACGGTCAGTTCTGGCTTGAAAGTGGTCAGTCAGAAGTCCAGGTTTGTTCCTGCTGTGTGATTGTGTGATGAAAATCAAACAGTGGCTGACACTTTCTGTTGACTTGATGTCAAAAACCACATTACGCTGGAGAAGCTGGTGATGGCAGTTGTACTCAAAGTGTGATGAAATGCTCTCCTTGGGTGTTTAGATTTGATGATTGTGCTGTAGCTGAGATGTTGTCAGCACAGCATTCACTGGAGTCTGTTTCTGCCACTGGGGTTCTACGCTCCATTTAGAAGAATGCTTTATCCTTTCTGCAGCCGGCGCAAGATCTGCTTTCTTCAACAAATTTTATGGAGAACATCAGATTTGCAGGTCCCATTTGAAAATTCAACATTTGAGATATTTGTTATTTCAAATAAATGCCTCATCTGTTGTTTAAAGTATACATTTTGGCAGATTTTTATTGCTTTAGGAAAGGTTGTCTTGATTTCCTTTCTCTTTATGTACCCCAAGTGGTTCGGGCAAAGCTCATAGACTTATATAAACTAGATATGACATCATGACCAAAAATAAGTTTGCCAATATTAATGACCAGAGTTTGTAAAGTGAGAAAAAAATAAAGTGAGAGTTTTGTCCTCTTAGCAGCCATAAAAAAGCATGCCCTTTATGATATTTATTTGAGCTCTAATTAAATCTAAATGACTGAAAAGATTAATTTAACACTGTATTTTGCATTTGTCAAAAATTTTAAATAAAGCGTTCGTTTATTACGGGAGTTACATACTGGAAATAGCTCATAATAGCTGAAATTTTTACAATTATTAAAGATTTTTTAAGGCTGTATAACCCCTCACCTACACACTTTATACACTTCTCTCAGACACACATTAACATTCTTTCTTGTTTCAAATGTTATCATTTAAAAATAGTCCAGTACAGCATTAGACTTAAAAATATATATTCTTGCAGTCAAAAGTGTGTGGGAATTTTGCAAGCTGAATACATTCTGCAATCAGGGCAGAAGACATGGCATGGAGGAGATTGATCAGCAATGGTTTAGCCAATCGGGATGCAGGACACAGTGGACTGTAAAAACAACAGCATGCAGTTGCACTAAAACAATCTGCAAAACAGTGAGACTGCAAAAGATGAACTCCAGTATAGTGAGGGATAACATTGTTTTTTTTTTGTGCAAAGTTATGCTTTTCGAAAAGAAATGTGTCCCTTTTTAAACCCACCTCCAGTTATTTGAAGAGATACAATATTTGTCTCTTCTTTTTCTTTTAACCGATTTGTCGGCAGCCTTTATGCGGTTAACGTAATACCAGCAGGTTCTGAAGCGGAGAAAAGCAGCTTTGCACTGAAATACATTTGCGGTGACCATGTAAACCGTCAAAAATTTAAGGTATGCAAAAGAATGTGTGTAATTTAGATGTCGACAGCAACAGTTCCGATGTTAAAGGGTTACAGTATTTCTGGTTATGGAAAAAGAGGGCTTGGCAAACTGAATTGAACAAATGTCCATGTCTGTGTTGATTTTTTTTTCTTTCATTAAATGTTTCCCTTCATTTCTAATCCAAGAACCTGTTTTTTTTTTACGTTCATGTTGTAGTAAGACTGGAGTAACAGCAAATGGGCAGCACGCCATGGCTGCGATCCAAGTAGATACTGTCCATCGTGCTTTCCAATCAGACTTGTTTTATTGTTCTCTGATGTCCTGTTGAAGTTCCAGTGATTCTTGAGGAATGAGCTTCATCCCTGCTGTCCGCCAACAACAGCAGGTGTGCCTCGAAGTGGCTGCAAATATTCATTCCTTAGGTTTTTGTTGCAGTACCTTCAGTCCTTGTTCCTCAATAAAAACCCAGATGTGTGTTTATTGTGCCTCGATCAACGGGTAACAAGAGTGTGCTCATAAAAGGTGTTACAATGCTTTGGCTTGATGTGGTTTATTATCTTCAGTTGTTATTTCTAAACTTCCCTTTTTGCTTTAGAGAGCATTTGTGACTCCTACAGTGATCTGCCCCTGGTTCTAGGCACACATCCAGGATAGACCTTCAAGACGGGGAAAAAACAGAGCAGGAAATCTGTGGGCTGAGAAAAATACACTGATGATTAGTATTCTTCCCAGGCTTTTTGGAATCCACTGGCCTAAAATCATGGGTTAAGCCTGTGGACTTATGCTACCTTTGACCTTAAACTGTACTGTTTGGATAAGTTAATTCACTTTAATACATTGTTGGTTTGTAAATCCAGTTTGGATCTGTGTTCTGTCCCAAACAAAACGTTTAGAAAGTTGAACATTGTAATTTTTTATAGAAATCTGTGTTGTTTTGTCCTTTTCTGTTCCTCAGTTCAGCAGAAGCTCTTGTCCTTGTTAATGTAAAGAGAAACTTGGCTTTTTATGCCTCAGCAGACAACTAAACTAATGATCGCAAATGTTGGCTTTGAGCTACAAACTGACGGCTAACAGATGCATCACGTTTTCACAACTGGCCGCCGTAATTGTTTTGACTTGCGCAGCCCACAGACTCCCACGACATTACACAGTTCGTATTGCAGGACGGAGCTGTGCCAGACGTTTGATCCTGCTTTATGACTTCCTGTCCCAAGGCGAGGGAGGGATACTCCCCGTTTCCTGGTAGGACTGTGCAGACTTTAGTTGCTTTTGTGCTGATGTTTTCATCACTCAGCTAAAAAAAAAAAAAAAAATTAGGCACCTGCTCGTGAGTCCTGAAAACAACAGGTGATTCACTTGTTGCTTGGATCGTTTCCAAACTCTGCAAATGAATTTTTGTAATTAAATAATGTGTATTTACAAGTTTTTTTTTCTCAGTTTATGTAACCTGTGAGTGTTTTCTTGATGTTATTATGATGTTTACATGTCGAGGAGGCATTTCTAGTCCCTCAGGCATAGAAGGTTTTTAGCTTTTGAGCCAAATTTAATAAAAACTCAAATACCAAAATAACAGTGTTCAACAGTTCATATGTTTTAAATGTTTGGCTCAAAACTACCACCTTTAATTGCACACAATCCAGAAAGCAGCCACGTCACTAGGCTGTGATAACAGCTGAATTGAGCCACTTTGAAGACCTTGAGCCTCAGCACCGTTATCTGCAGCTCTTTGAGTTTCTCAGAGGATGTGTGCTCTTTGCATCGCTTCTTAAAGCGGCCTGTTGCGTAACCAGCGTGTCGTGCACAGAGCCAGCAGCGTGCTTTTTAGAAAGTCTCCCTGGCAGGATCATGAAAGACATTAATCTGGCGGGGGCGCTGGCTCGAGTGCTCACCTGTTCCCCTAACTATCCCTGCTCTCAAAGGGATGAGGGGGCGTTTGTGAGCGAGGGCACCTTAAAAGTTTGTTTCACACAGTCACAAATTGTTTGAATTATGTAATGTGAGTTGTATAATCCTGTAGCCGTTAGAGGGACGTGGACTGTAGTGTGTTTATGTTCTGACAGCCGTGTAGGAGTTGCTTGGGTTGATTGCATCTCGTCTTACTTGCGTTGTCTCCTTCTTCCATCAGTACAACCTGAGGCCTTGTTTTTTCGTTTGTTGGGTTGTCAGTGTGAAAAAAGCCGATCTATTTAAACTGAATCCATCCTTCCTCCATAATCCTTCTTTGGCTCCTTGCTCTCATTCATTACAAAGAAAAAAAGTGATCTTATATTATAATTTAAATTCCTTAGGTTCACCCTGAAAAAAAAATCAACCAGGAATCAATCCTTTATTGATTAAGTGATCGTTTTTCCTTGTGATCTGCGGTTTAATTAAATGTGAAGTTATTTCTGGTTTTCTTGTCACTGGTTGCTCCAAAGAGGAAACTGTTGGGGGCGGGAGAGGTAGATGGATGTTTTCCTGACAGAATAGCTGACCCAGTTTTTCTCAAACAGAAAACCATCAGAGCTTGTAAAGCTGATAGTTGATGGGGATTGTACCACCTCATCTTAAATTCATAACAAATTAGGTCAATTGCAACCAGGGACTTAATCAGAATTGATGTTCCTTGTTAGCGTTTACTGAAATTTTAATAAATGTGCAAGATGAGACTATAGATGATGATATATCTGCATGAAGTGAGAGATAAATATTTGATTTTGGTCTTTATAATGCAAGTACTAGAAGGAACCAGTTCCACCTGAGACGGTTGAAGACACAGTCCTGGTGTTAAATGTATTCAGTACTGCAACCTTCAACACTTAAAGAGCCTTTTAGGTCCATTTCTGACTAACTACATCCTAGCAGGAGTTATAAAGTCTTACTTCACCCTTTAGAAAAATAAGGCAATGAATTGTATTATGTTATTTTTACTGTTTTGATATAAATAATATAAATGAATAAACATAAAAATATTTTTTCTCATTTTTAAATATTACATTTTTGACAGAAGAAGAATTTTTTACTTCTTTTCATAAGAAGACAGCCTGTGCCATAAGAAATCAACCTTATAATCCGACCCATCCTATGCTTAAATTCTGGCTGTGCTTATTGATCTCCAATTGATTTTTGATACACAACATTCCAAAATCTGTCAAAGCATATTAGTATAATGTTAGTAAACTAAAAAGGCAAACCCCTTGATGGTTCGTCGAAGCATTACAGCTACTATAATCAGGAGCCTGGCAGAATGATGCCTACTGTGCTTCAACTGTTTGTGAATGAGTTGAACAAAGTTTGACTTATCTGCTTTTTTTTCCCCTAATGAATCTTGTGGTCCAAAAAGTAGATTACTTTTTAAAATTATATATATATATATATACTTTTCTTCATTCAGTGAACTAATAGTTCGAAACAGACATTCAGTCCTCTTTTGTTCAGACCATTCCAAATAGGCCAAGCTGTCTTAGGTGTATTCTTTTGAAGACTTAACTGATTGACCAACAAATTATGATCACATTTTAAGTAATTCACCAAAAGCATAAAATTTCATGAATTTTGATACAATAATATTTTCTTTTTAGAGAAACGTTTCTCAAAAGTATAGTATCTAAAGTTGACTTGGTAACCATTCAAGCCTTGTTTCCACTGAGCAGTCTTGTACGGTAAGGAGTGGTACGTTATGGTCCAATTAATTCTAGCGAGCATTTCTACTCACTTTAGCCTCGCTCCCAATGAGTGGTTTGTTTTCACGGCGCATGTGTGGTGTAGCCCACTAGCGTGTCATTGTAGTGCGACGACTAGAAAAGCAACAACAATGGAGGTCATCCAGCAGTTCGTCTTTTTCTAGCTTTCCTTCTGATATATCATATATAACTTGAATTTCATGTTGTTTGAAAGAAGATAGTCGGACGGCTAAGAAGAATACTGCAGTAAAGAGGAAACGAAATTGCTAGCTTAGCGCCATATTTGTGCTTTCTAATGTCGTCATCACTTTCTGAAAATCAACAGGTGGCCATACCCAACCATCCCGTTCTATTTTTCTATGGACTTACGGATGGGGCCCTCAAGAGGCACAGGTCGGAACTAGTTAATGGTTTCAATTATCAATGGAAACGCTCAAAATATCGGACCGAACCGCTCAGTGGAAACAAGGCTTTAGTGATCTTGGTCTTCATTTACTTCAATAGTGGCTGGGTGGCTCAGTGGGCTAGGTGAAGGGCTGACACGCAGGAAGGAGCCTTGGGTTCGATTCCCAGGGTTGTCCACTGATCCCCACCCAGATTGGGTCCTTAGGCAAGACCCTTGACGCTGGTGCCTAACTGGGTCCCTGTGCCCCTCAAGTACAGGGTTGTGTCAGGAAGGGAATCCGGCGTAAAAACTCTGCCAAATCACTGATGCAAAACAGTGGGTGCTGTTACGCTGTGGCGACCCTGAAAGGGATAAGCTGAAAGTGAACTACTACTACTGGTCTTCATTTACTTCAAAACAGCTGAACTTCACAATAGTCTTTGACTACATCATCTTTTCTTCTATCTCCGATACTAGATTTAAAGTCATACACGACTATCCTGGTGTGTAGTATAGGTTGAATGACGTCATATCTGGTCAAGCCAGTAATATTCACTGAGAAAAACTGGCGTAAATAGTAAGTGTTCACTACTTGTTGGCTGTTTTAATTTACCATCGTGTGCATTCTCATTTATTTACACATCACAGCTTTGCCTCTTAATCTAATCCTATTGAGAAACATATTCTCCAATAGCTTGATCAAAGGTTTGTTGATATATATGAGAAGGCCTGGAATCAAACTGCACTAGGATACCTTTTATTTATAGCTGCTTACAAATTAGTCAAATGCAAACAAATTTGTGGCATGACCTATCTTTGTATGACTGTTCCACACTGTTCCATACTATGTTCAAAGAAACACGCAAAGTCGTTTCAGTGTGACTGCATAAGCTGACTCATTTTATTTCTGTTCTTTATCTAAGCATCATATTCATTGCTTATTGGATTTCTTGAATTGCATGTTCCTTATCTTAGTATGCAACATCGTCACTTCTTCCTCTCCTAAGACCACCTTCGTCCTCACGTCATGTATATGTAGACTTCCAGGTGCTTGCATCCAGTCAGCAGTGGGTGTACACTTAAGATAAATTATTCAAGCAGGTCAGCTGCTTGTTCTTCTGAGGATGCACCCCCTCTTTCATCACTGGAATTGGGTCATACCACTCGGATGAAGCACAACGTTGACCCAGTCAAGCAGAGATCACAGCATCAGCATGGTGCAGTTTGTATGCACATCAAACATGAAAGCATAAAAAAGTTCATGCTCTGAAGAAAAGAACAGATTTACCTTTCAGGTGAAGTTTAACATTTAAAGTGACCCAGCTTTTTCATTTAACCATTTGGGATTTCTGTTTGCATCATCATTTTTTTTTCACCTTTTCAACTACAAGTAAGTAATCAAGTCCATGCTGAACGCACAGTGCTCCAAGTAAGCACCCTCCTTTAGCACGTCACGTCTGACTCTACAAATTCAAGATGACAGTGTTTGAATGGCGGCATAAAAGCAGCAGACCACAGCGGTGAAGCAACAGCACGTGCACCTTCTGTGTACCATAGGTCTGCATTTTGAAAATCAGAGTGATTGAATACAGGACGTGAAGATTCCCGTGCATACAAAGTACGACCTAGTTGTCTGCAGTAGGTCATGCCGAACCTGCAGGATGACTGCCGTTGTGTTTACTCTTGCATCAGTCTACCTTCATTCACAAGTCTTTCTTTGCTTGCAGATTTAAGTTAGTTTAAAAAGCATTTCTAAATACTGGTGGGTGAACTGATTTACTTGAGCATTTCAAAGGTCCTGATGTGTATGTATCCTGTGTTGTGCGATTTCCAGCCTTCTCTAATAGAACATTAGTTTTTTTTCCATCTTTACTCCAGCCACACCCAGCTATACTCACCACGGTATACGCCAAACCCCCCTCTCATATGTTCTTTGTCTTTTCCTCCCTCCTTGTTCAACACCTTTGTTCCAGTGTGCTTAATAAGTGATGGAGGGGTTTAACTGAGGAAGATGCCCCCAACGGCTCACATGAAAGAGGAGCAGGAATAATCTGCAGAGCACCCCGAGGCTGCGATTTCCCACCCTGCCAACCCCCGCCCCCCCCATTTCTACTCTCCCATTTAGCGTTCTCCGGTTGCCCTGAAGGACCCTCCCTCGAAAACTACTCGCACACGCTCACAAACCCCATTTTGAACCCCCCTTTTCCTACTCCTAAGCTCCAACGAAAGCACCAGAAAAGATCAAAGGAGTGCACTGGGTCATCCCATAAACATGCTTCCAGAGACCTGTCGACTTAAACCTGATTGAATTATCCGCCCGCAATCCCGATCTGCAGCTGCAGCCCTCGCCCCGCTTGCAATGGGAGCCCATCAACATAATCAGTGAGATACATGTGATTATCATGCGCCGCTCTGTCATTTTTGATGAATAAGTCCAATAAGCGCACAGCTCCATGGCCTTATACTTCAATTTCATGAATCCTACTTTTTTTCCTATAAGTGCTAAATGAAAATGTGTGTGCTGAATATTTCAGCGCTCTCTAACCCATTTAAGTGTGTGAGTTTGTTCATGGGGATATTTTCACCTCAGATTTAATGCCAAAGCAGTTGATGCCAAGCTTCAGTCTCAAAGTTTATGCACAGTTTTGAGGGAAGTAACCTCTTTTAATATCGTTCCAGTGTTTTCCCAGCTGTAAAAATAAACCACAGGATATATAAACTGTCATTTATCAGAAATTAGAGCAAAGAGCTGGAGTTGAGCCCAGAGCTCCCCAAAAACCACAGTGAAACTTTTATGTTTCATTTATTAAATCTTATTGGTATATTAGCTCTTAGTCCATCATTCACTCATGACTGGTGCTGAATTCCCTTGTGGTATTAAAAGATCTCAACACTTGGATTCATGCTAATTGAGGGGCAGCCATTGACTGAGTAACCCCTCTCCCCTGGTGTTCCTAACAGGAAGTACCCGCTGGTTTCAAGAAGCCAAAATCCTATAGACTTCTATAGAGAAATAACGCAGGACCAGCACATGGGAAACGAGGGCTCATTTCCTAGGGGGTGCAGTGAGTTGAATCCAGTGTAGGTCTTTAGGCAATATAGCCACAAGGTGGCACAGGTCTCCCTGTGCCCGTCCCCTGCCCGGATAAATGTAGGGTTGTGTCAGGAGTAAAAAGTTTGGCAAACCAAATGTGTAAAACAATGAAAGCTGATTTGTTGTGACCCTTGAAGGGATGTGCCGCAGCATGAACAATGAACTCAGTCATTCTATTTGTTGGAATAACCATTCTAGCTCTGCTACCTTTATTTTTTTAACATGTCCTAATATATTTATTCTGTAGTTAAAGATTAACCAAACACTAAATCATTTTTTTTTGTCTGTTGATCTCTATAAATGGGGCTTTAGAAGTGCTGTCTTGGTCATTGTCACATTTTTGAAAATAAAAAAAAAAAACTTGTTTAATTCTTGTAATTATAGTCTAAACCAGGGGTCCTCAAACTTTTACTTGTGAGGGCCACATAACTGTTTTATTCTCTGATGGGGGGCCGGGGACAGTTTATAGGCTAACAAAAAAAAGGGTAACAATCACAGGCTAACATAAACATTCATGGTTTTCCAGAAAGCCACATATAGCCAAATTAAAAAGCAAAATTATGTTAAAAAAAAAAAAGGACTAAAGCATTTTTAATAGTAAACCAATAAATAGTCTATCTTCTCCCATCATAGTTCAGACCACAGAAGCGTGGAAAAAAAAGTGACGTTCGATGTTGGTCTCGATCAGCCAGATTGGGGGGGGGGAGTGTTTGGGGGTGCTGGAAAAATGTAGAAGGGTTCGTAGTTTATTTTAAACTGTCAAATTTTTGACAATTTAAAACAAGCTTGTATTATTTTAAAAATAATGGTCTAAAACCGTCTGTGTGCTGCCCCCTATAGGTTGGAACGAGTTATCACAGTTGAATTTGGTGATTGGTCAACTGGATAAGTCCCACATCAGTTTAGTAGTTTCACATCATCATGCTCTGCAGCTCCAGTATAGAAGCCCCGCCCATCTTTGATTCTGGAATGGGTAGTCGTTAACCTGTTAGCTTTAGCATGGCTCAGAGCTGTTTTGCTTTTGATTGTCAAAAATGTACTGGTTTGCAAAATTTTCCAGTAGACCTGGAAGTTAGGTTGCAGTGGTTGAGTGGAATTGGTGTTGAATCCAACGAACTACGTCCTGTGATGGGATTTGCAAAGAACGTTTCACTCAGAATTGTTTTCTTGTTTGTTACTCGTCAAAACATTTGATTGACAGGTTCTCCCGAACCCGCTTTTAAGTGATAGGGGTGTGGACTTTCTAACAAGCTCCCTCCTGATTGGTGAGAGTGGTTGCCATAGAAACGTTGCCTCAGACCAATCACTGCTTAATGACGGTGTCTGGCTCCAACATGACAGCATCCATATCACCAAAAAAAAGCAGATTTTACTTATTTTGTTGGAGGCGCAAGCAAGTCATTTTCTGTGGGTGACGTCACGCTCGCTTTAGTTTTCATATACAGTCAGTGTGGTCAACTAAAGACTTATCGTCAGCTAGGTGAAGTGACAGTGAGAGCCTCCCATGTTCAACAGAACAGCCTGGACTATGAGCCTTCAAAAGTTGAGACTAACACATTCAACAGAAAAGTGCTTGTCAGGGAGCAGCTCCATACCCAGATGGAGTTTGGCAATGGGGAGTCGGTCCGTGCTTTCTGTCCCTCCCCCCCTTGGTGTGGTCATATGGAGCAGCTTTATGAGGGGCTGTGCCACCCAGCCCATCTATAATTAAGAACCAGGACTGCTCCTGATGTCAGAGCCAAAGCACTCAGGACCAAACCAGCTGCTTTATCGCATTTTTTTTTAATTTGGATTTTTTGTTTTTTTACATTGTTATCAGATATATTTTCACAGTAATTTGAAACCAGGTTGATTTCACTTATTTCCAAGTGTGTTCATAGAAGAAATGGGGTATAAGTATTGACGAGAACTTAGTTTGATGAAACTGTGACGGATTGTGGAAGTTGGTGCCGGTTTTGTTATTTTATTTTTATTTCTTTTCCCAAAGAGGTAACAAATGGCACCCGTCATTTTTGCTTTTACAGGTCTGAGGTTAAAAGGCAAAGTGATCTGAGGGACCACTTTGATCCCCTCATTTTTGAGGCTTTGGCTCTTTAGTGGTGCATGAATTCAGTGATTTAAAGTTGGTCAGACATAAAGATTGGGGAGGTTGGAAAATGTTACCCTTTTGAAAAACTAAGCCCACCAAGTGAGACTGTATGCTGACCTAAAAAGACCCCACAGAAATGCAATAAAAAAAGTAAAATCTGTATGATCCACATTTGTACTTGTTCTTTAAAAGAGTTCTCCGTTCCTAAATCTCAGTTCGAAATCTTATCTCCTTGTTGGACATATGGTTGCATTTTTTTCTTCCAATGTGAAGTTCCTTCACAGTTCTTCATCTCAAAAACCTTTTTAATCTATAGAAAACTTTCCAACCGCGACCTCAGATAGTTAACCTTTACCACAATGGAGATTACCTGTATTTTATCATCTCAGGATCCTGTAATCTTGAGAAGAATCAACATATTTGGGGTTCTCTTTGGTGTGTGATGGGCAGGGCCCCATGCAGAACAGCGTGTGCGAACCCACAGAATTACAGGTTAACATGTCTGCATGAACAGCATTGCTATAAATAAAATATTAGCCAACACCACTGAGAGTGTTTCCCTGGGTATGTGGGTGTGCAGAGCGTGTTTGTGATCCGTGGGGGGAGTGCATACGTGAACGTGTGTCTGCTCAGTGATTTTGTTGATGTGATTTTCTGTGAAGCGGTGGACCCTGGTTGAACTCATGGCACAGACATCGCCTGCTCCTATACGCTGGTGTCACTTCCGCTTGGAGCTTTATCATCGCTGATTGCTGGGAACATCACATATGAAATGTATCTGGGTTATGTGGAGGTTAATGCCACATTTGGGATTTTTGTTAAGTTTAAACTTAACAAAAAAATATATATATCTTTTTTTTCTCGTTAGGTTGAGGAAAAAAACTGAGCTACTCCAATGAAATTTGTGTTTTCGTAGCATTTTCTGATGACGGAGGACATATAAAAAGAAAGTTACATTCAAAATTGCATTTCCGAGTATTTCTTTATTCAAATTATGGTGAGTCAAGACTAGATGAAAAAGTCCTGTTTGAAAAAGATTCTATTTCTGTTGTAGAAAATAGGTGTGCCACAAGGTCCCACCTCTCAGAAACAGAAAGGGAAAAGGGGGTGGGGTTGGTCCATACCAATGGTACCAATGGTTAACAAACTACTACCGCT
>NC_050525.1:4176028-4194417 GCF_002922805.2 Oryzias melastigma | reverse complement strand
GGTGGTCAAAGTGTTGACACCGAATGAATTACATGGACTTCGTGTACGCTTCTTCCTCCTATCACTTGGAGTCGTGCGGTGTATGGGACACAAATGATCTCTGGATTTAACCTGCCAGCCATCTGCTTGGTTCTGCTCCCACCCAAATCGCTACAATATATTTATTTTTTTTCTCGTGGGGTTGAGGAAAAAAACTGAGCTACTCCAATGAAAATTGTGTTTTCGTAGCATTTTCTGATGACGGAGGACATACAAAAAGAAAGTTACATTCAAAATTGCATTTCTGAGTATTTCTTTATTCAAATTATGGTGAATCAAGACTAGATGAAAAAGTCCTGTTTGAAAAAGATTCTATTTCTGTTGTAGAAAATAGTCTAGGTGTGCCACAAGGTCCCACCTCTCAGAAACGGAAAGGGAAAAGGGGGTGGGGTTGCTCCATACCAATGGTACCAATGGTACCAATGGTTAACAAACTACTACCGCTCTGCAGAAACGATGTCCTAAAAAAACAACACTTTATTATTTTTTTTTTTTTAATTTTAGCTATAAACGGCATAATTATAATTAAAAGACCACTGGGAAGATTTTTAAAATAAATAATATAAATAATCTAATCCAGAGATCTTTCCAGGTTACTCAGTCTTCAATGCTGTGGTAGTTACTTCTATTTCAAATTTTATTTTTCTCTCTCATCTTGCCCCAAAAATATCCTCCATCTCCCAGTGGGTTTCGCCCTCCCCTCCCATTTTCAAATCCTGCTTTTCCCAGACATTTTTTTTCCAGGTTGTGACGCATGGAGTGGGTTTGTCTCAACGTTACAAAGCCCCGCTCGTTAAAAATACTCTGCGGTGAGGGCTGGATGAGGTCTTCTTCAAACAAAAGCACCCGCTCCCCTCCCACACCAGCACGCTCAGTCACAAAGTCAGACGTACATGTCGTCCCGCTCAAAGTTCCCATCTGCCCGCTGTGTTATCGTGACCACGGAACACTCTCTAACCCACACGTCTGTGCACCGCGGTAACGCCCTGTCTACTGATATCTGTGAGGATGGGGGGCCTGTAAGGGAAGATTACCACACACAGATTAAAAATAGTTTAGAAAACAAATCAAATGTTCGATCCAATTCAGTGAGTCAGGAAAACGAAACGCACTTTGTGACATTCTCTCCATGTCAAATCTGGATTCCTCTAAGAATCAGCAGGTGGAGATCCACTTATTTTTCAACACACTTCTTCAAAATTCCCTTACATCCTTTTCCTAGCAGAACACCCCTCCTCTTGTCCAAATAGCGTGGGACACGGAGGACGGGGATGCACTTTGACAGGCATACACAGACTCCCTTGCCACCTATCGATTTATAATCCAGAGGAATCCATCTCCTAAGAGCAGCGCTCTCTGGCTGTCTCGGTGAATCAACACGGTGATTCGCTGCCCGCGTCTCCCAGGATGTGTGAGTGCGCGGTTGTGTTTCTGTGATTTTCCAATGTCAACACGCAGGCTTTTGAAAGGGGTTATGCATTGTAGTGGAAAAGTGTGAGTGAGTGGATGGAAAATGGTGGAAGCCAGAGATGCGAGGAAAGGAAGGAACAGTGACACACACAGAAAGAGGAGGATGGAAGGAGCAGCAAAGAGTTTTGATGGAATCATCTGACTGTAGCACTTTGGGTACTCACTCTTTTTAAAGTCACACTCTGATGATCTTTTGATTTATTGTAAGAGCGTTCACAGTGGTCTTTTATTTATGATTCTGTCTTTTTTAGTCATATTCAAAAAAAAAATAGCTTATTTGCCAAATTTAAACACTCTTTGGCTCATAATAGAAATGTATAATCATCAGTAGTGCTAGCCAGTAGGTTTTTGACAAACACCCAGATGCTAACACGATAACGACTGACTGTTTCCAAATCAAAGATGATCTGGGTTCTTGTATTAGAGTTCAGCACATGATGGCGTGAAACTTCTGAAATGACGTGGGACTTACACCAGTTGACCAATCACAAAATTCAACAGCAATACCTTCTATTAACCTGTAGGGGGCAGCACACATGCAGTTTTAGACTATGTTGGCAATTAAAGTTTAATTTAAATTGTCAAAAATGTCTCAAAGACCAACAGACAACACTTTTGAAGCCCCATTTATAAAAGTCAATAGCCAAAAAGTTTAGTAAAGTTTATTTACTGTTTGGTTATCCATTAGATAAAACCTTCAAACTAGAACATAAACAAAACAGACCACTGCTTGATCAGTTCCATTTAAAAACATTAATTCCACAAATATTCCACAAATATGTTTTCAAATTTTACTGAGCAAACTTTAAATTGACAAACATTTTTCTCAACATCTTGTGAATAAGCTAGGAGCTAAAGTAAATTATCAGCATTTATTCTCCTAGTTTAGACTGTTGCTGTACAGATCTTAGTTTTGTTGTTTTTACTCGAGAATTATCGACTGCGCATACCTGGTGGCCCTGCTTCAGGTGATGGAAAAGGGTCGGTGGCATTTCCAATTTTAGAAGACTATTGCAATAACAATAGTTATCACCCAGCCCTATCTCCTGATTCTTATTGATTTGAATGAGGAAAAACTTAGAAATGCAATTTTAGGCTTAATTTTCTTGATATATGTCCTCAATTGTCAGAAAATTTTAAAGTAACATGTTAAAAAAAAAAAAAACACCAAAAACGCAATTTTCATCGTAGTATGTCTTTAAAAATGTATTGGTTGATGTTACAGTTCAGTTTCATTTTTGTATTTATATGCACACAGTTTTCTTAATCAGCTCTGGGAGAGGTTGGCGGGAGGTCGGAATTTGTCTCCCTCTTTCTCCCTTTCAGCCTCCACATTTACTTCTCATTGACTTTTCACCCCCCCCATTTGGAGGTGTGTCCATCAACATCTGGAGGAGCAGGGCTGGTCTGGAGCTCATTCAGCCCTCCTCTGTCCCTCCCTCTTTGCTCTGCCTCACTCAGCCTCAGTGTGTCTGCTGCCGTGGTGGAAGTCAGACTGCGCAGTGAGGAGATGCTGGCAGACGAATGTTGACCAACTCTCAGAAACAGGACCTTGTTTTGGATTATTATTATCAGCCCGGTGAAGGAAGCAATGGCAGTGTCTTCTTCTTCTCTCGTCGGTCTCTATTTTTGAAGATCTTCTTCTCCCGTGCTACTCTCCATCAGCAGCTACAGTCAGGGGTTACGAAGGGGTTCGTCCTCCTCTCCTCCTCCAACTCTTCTTGAGAGTGTTGCGCTTTTACGGCTCTGGGATGACGGAGGTCCTGGTTTCGGATATAAATTTGAACTCTGTTTGTGAGCGTTTGGAGCAGCACTGCTGCGTGGACGACAACCATCGGTCCAGCCAGCCGCAGACCCCTGTGCTGAAGAGGCACCCCAACACCGGGGCCAAGCTATGGGGGCGCGTGCGGAGCAAGCTGCTCAGACAAAAGGTCTCCGGTTGATGCACACGCATGCATGTCACAGACATACCTGAGCTCTGTTCTGTCCGTGTCACCCCCTCCTGCATTCATCACTCCGTCTCTTCCATCTGTTTGCTCTGCCTGTCTTTCACAGTGTTCATCTGCAAGTCTGTCTGTCAACTGTGAGCCCACCGTTCTGTTTTACATAGTTCACTTTTAATATTGAATTTTTTCAAAGACTAATCGTGATGGCATCTGATCAATAGCTTCTTATATATTTTTGTAGATTACAGTAATTAAATGAAGGGAATATACATTGAAAAAGAATGTATTTTTATTGTTCATATTTACTCAAAGTCCCTTGTTGGTTCTTTACCTACATTTTCAAAACCTGTCAGCTTGTTTAAAGTGTTCTTAGTCCAAAAGAAACTCATTGATAACAAAAATTTTCAGATTGGGAGTTTTAGTGTTTTTTTCTGTCAGTATAGCTCCCTCTGCTGTTCATTTTAGGATCTACTACTGAAACTGAACACTTCTTATATATATGGACCATATTTAACTGTAAAACATGTAATTTAACCCCTTTGTGTCTGGATTTATTAATATATATATTAATATAGTATGTGGCAAATTAGCAACATACAGTAGGAACAAGTTAAATAAAAAGTTTTATTTAAGAAAAATTGAACACATTTTTTTAAATTGTGATGAAACATCACCATCATTCAGGTTCCTTCAGAACTTTAAGTCCTTTATTCTACAATATGTTAATACGTATCCATACATGCAAAGATTATCTAAAGGTTTTCTTGACAGAGGTTTGTTGTTCACGCTGCTCTCTGACACCTTTTTTATGAGGTGCTTCCTCTCTTTCTCTTTTTTTCCTGCTCTTTAATTTGTGTTATAAGCCTTCAGAACAATGTATCCAGGTCGGGAGCAGGCTTGACCTTTTGCTCCTTTGTTTTTCATTATTCATTAGATGTTGGAAGGAACTGAACCGATTGTCAGACCAGGCGAAATAAAACCAGGATTACACTCTAAGCCCAGACTTTACTGAGTTGACCTAAAGGTCCAGCATTGATTCATTTGTTCTCTTCTCCTCCTGCTCCTTCCACACATTTGTGGTTTTACTGTCAATAATGTGCCAATGAGGAGAAGTGGTGATAAAAAAAAGCTTCAAATTGAGCTTCCATTCATCCATCCACTTGCAGAAACCTGAAACCTAGAGCGCACGAGTGCAGTCGTGCTGCTGTTTTGAAAGTCATCCTTTAGATCCTATCAGTTCAGCCGTTCTTCCCTCCTTTGTTCTTATCTCTGTGCTGCCGGCAGTGATGGCTGATGGTGGAGCTGAGACGACGTCAGATCATCTTCTGTTGCCTGAAACCGTAACATGACAGAAGCCTGTGGGTCCAGATCTTCTTATAGATTCACGGTCTTTGCTTTAATGGTTTTTAATAGGTTTTATAGCCATTCGAATCCCCTTCTGTTTTAAATGATCTTAGACATATTAACCTTTCAACTCGCTCATGCGTTTGCCAATCACATCAGTTGTTTACAATTATGTAAGAATGACACATTAGTATGGTTTTCATCCAGAATTTAACTTAAAGGTTCGGCATTTTTGGTTTTGAAAAACACAAATTATGACACATATTTGGGATAAACTTTGGATTAAATCCTTGTAAATTTGTTTATAGTTCAATTCTGGTTCACCTGTTTCTTTAAAACATTTTTCACATAGTTTTGATCTTGTCTTTGGTTTTGAATTTTTACTGTTGTATATTTTATCTGTATGTTTTTGATCTTTGTAATGAAAAAAGAGCAATTTCATCTACATTTTTGTGATAATTTTTGCAGTGAAAACACGTCCAAATTTGCTATAAAAATGACAAAAATACTTGGAGTTATTTTGTACAGTTTCAGATTCCTTGTGGAATTATAGTGTAATTTAAGAATAATAAATGCAAGCGTTGTAAAGTAAAAAACAAACGCTTAAAAGGGCTCTGGATTACTAGTGGTTAAGTTCTGTGCTGTGAGGATGCTCTCATAGATTCCTGCATCCTGAGGTGTTTTGAGGAATCTGCATGTTAAATGACGTGCGCGTGCTCTGAAGCTCACCGGGGAAACGCCGGCTCTCCTTCAGTCTACAGATGCATATAATTAAGACCCGCTTTAATGAGAAAGGAGGCTGAATGGGGACACTAATTGGACTAGGACCAGACATAATCTATCTTGTGTGTCCCAGCATCGGAGCAAAGTGTGATTAAAGTGCGGCTTGGTTGTGGTGGTTGTGTTTTTCTTTAATAATGTGTCTGGTGACCTGTTTTGTGGGTTGATTAGATTTTATTGTCTTCCTGGCCCTCTCGCACAGCTTAGCTAAAACAATGGAGCCGGCTTCATAAATTCATCACCTTGTTCCATTTGCCTCTTCCGCTGCGTTTTAGCCCACATACTGAACCACGGCGTTTGAATAGGTTGATTAGTGCCGATTAGATATTAGGGGTTTTGGCCTGAAACACCAGTTAGTCTTTTAATGGCTTTTTTTTTTTACAAGCCACATAAATCTGAGTGTCGCCACCGGCAGCCATAGCCCTTTACTGACTCTAATCCATCCCCCTGAGTGCAGGGTTGTGATTGGTTAATGAGCTCCAGGGGGGGAGCAGGAGGTCAGTAAAGCATTTTCAGGTTGACACCCTCAATGACCCCATTTGCCTCTGGCCAAACAGCTTTATATGCGCAGGATGGCTCCAATCTGTGTTTGGTGAAGAAGTCCTCCATCATCCAATTAGCTGCTGAGGGGTAATGGCCACCCCTGTCCTGCTCTGACAGTGAACCGGCTCTAAGCGGGACCTGGAATGTTACAGATTTAATAAAACTGAACTATATAAGTACAGCCACCTTTTTATGTTTGTTTGAGCTCATTAGAGTTGTGTGCTAAAGGACTGACCTCACAGTGTTCCCACGAGTCTGGGAGGAACATCTTTACAGATCTGTGCAAAAAAAAGTTCTTCTTAGAATAATTTGGATTCTTCCAGTAATGCAGAATGAAAAAAAGGGCTTGAATGACCAGATTAGTTCCTACAGTAAGTCATCTACACCTAATCAGAGTTTTTCTGACTTTATCTAATGTCAATTTGCTTTACTGATATCACCTAAACATACTTATGATGTTGGTGAGCATCGTCATTTTCCTTGATTTATTCCAATGAAATTGTTAAAATTTTGATTCTATTCTTGATTTTATTCAATTTGATTAATTTTTGCATACATTTACATTTCTAGTTTTTTAATTTAATTTGATTTCCTTTAGTTTTCAAGCATAAAAAACATAAATAAAAATGACAAACAGAAAGTAATAAAGTGCTCAAAAATATATTTTTGCATACATTTTTAAATTTGAATTCATTACTATTCACATGGACACAAAAGAATTAAAGAAAAAAAGTACCAAAACAACCTTATTAGGTTCATTTCATTAGAAAAAAATAATTTTATGGAACAAATGTTTCAAAATGAACACAGTTGATGCAGGTTTACACTTTTAATATGACTCATTTCAATAATTTTCTACCTTTTATGAGTTATTGCTAATGATTTGTTTATGGTCCTGACATTAAACCTTCTTTAATGAGGGAGAATCTAAAACCAGAGCAGGAAACAAATGTTTTACCCTTTTCTGCTCTTATCAAAAGCTACGGCGTGCTTCTTGGCTCTTATTCATGGGGGCTGCAGCGAAAGAGCAGCGCTCGCCTGCGTGTTCACTGTGCAAGAATCCGCTGGAGGAGATGAAACGCTCATCTGCAAATCACAACTCTCTGTTCTCGTAAAAACTCCATCTATTGGTTCAAACTGGCGGTGAGGTGAAACGCCAACATGGCAACGGAGTTAAAGACCCCCTGTGGCCATGGTGACTTCACAACTGATGAACATGTAAATATTGCCTTCATGTGATCACTGTGTCTAAAAATAATCAGGCTGTCTATAGTCTGTAAAGCTTGAGCTTGGTATTGAAAAAGGCTTAGTGGCTGGAGAGAAGAAAGCGTTCCTGTAATCTTGCTAAAATGAAAGAGCTCTGCCGTTTGAGCTTCAATCTAATTAAAGGATTAATAAAAAGCTTTCTGCAGCTGAATGAACGCTTCATCAGCAGGAGAGGAAAACTGTTCAGACGCAGAGATTCATTAAATTTGGTCTTATCAAAAACACGGGATGTTCTCTTTGGGAGCTTGTTACCTGCATGTATTAGTTTTTCCGCACAGCTACAAAAGGTTAGTAGAGTTGTTCGGGGAATCCATTTAGACTTTACATGTCATTATGAAAACGACTGTTCCATTTAAAGGACATGTGCTGCTTCGGCACATTCATCTGGTTTATTTGACTTCATTTTCTCAAATAAATTACATTTTTGCAAAGGCTTAAAACTGAAGAATGAAAATAAACTGTTCATTTTGTAAATAACTGGTCATCTGGACCCCACAAGACAGCACTCTGAACATTTTCAAGGATTTTTTTTATCTTCACTAGTGTCTGTGGCTGAGGTGTTTCTACCTGTGATCTGCAGAAAGCAGGAAGAAAAAAAAGGCTGAAATCAGCTCTTCTGTGGTCTCTGGGCGCCCTGCATCACCTGGCAGCCACATGCTTGTCAAGCGTAGTATACACTCTGTTCTGAGCAACAGGGTGAGCAGCTGTGCCCCACATCTGCTGCTCCTCCACCACACACCTGCACAGCCGTTATTACCGAGGAGCGCCTGACTTCCACTTAAAGCTCATCCACACACACATCTCATTTATTTTGCATAAGGAACGGCATGTTAGTCCGCACTGGGACGCATGCAAACTGTATGTTTCTCTGGTTTGCCTCAGGCTTCTTCGGCTTTTCATTATCTGCCCATTTTAAGGATCACTTTCCCAACAAAGACAGCTTTGACTTTGGGACAATGAGCGTTGAAGCCTCAGGATGTCTTAGTAAAGTTTCTAAGTTTCATCTGGTCCTTCACATAGACACAAACACTCGTGCTCAAAACGCCCTTCGAGCGTTCCTTGAAAAGGAAATTGACCGTTGGATTTTTCATCTGTCTGGAATGAAATGGAAAGTGAATAAAGCTCCGCTGGTCTTTGGAAGTTATACTGTGGTTTTGTTTCCTTACAGCCTAGTAGTATTTGTAGTTTTCTGTTCATTTGTTATACTGGAGTGTGGATTCGGTCCGGTCGTCACGAGCAGGTCAGACTTTATATTATCTGCAGGTGATTTACAATCCCACACCTCAGAGTGTGCAGTCTTCCGGCTGACATCCTCCCAGAAGTCACAACTCATTTTCACCAAGCCTGTTTCCTGTCACACAGTCGTTTCTCGTCTCTTTCTCAGAGCTACATCTAGTTTAAGTCTGATAGAGCAAGTTTATCTCTCAAAAACTTCCAGGAGCCAAAGTTTCTCCTAAAATAGAAAAAAATGAATTTAAAGAATTTCAGGTTTCTCTCTCAATCATTTTTTAAAAAAGGAGTTAACTTCAGGTCTGGAAAGGATCGGTGTAACCCCGAATTCAGCCCAGCTATGACAATAAATGATTAACCTTCATCATGAACACTAACCTGAGTGTCTGCCTGTCCTTTCTTTTGGCAGTAGCTGTTCCACATTTTGGTGTTTTCCTGTCATAAACACCCACACTGATCATCTTTATCTATTTTAAAAGCATTCTTAGTGGTCTTTCATTATAATTATGCAGTTTTTAGTCAAAATCTGAAAACTTGTGTCAAATTCTGGGATTTACATTCTGCAAAGTGACAGTAATTCATTAGAAACTATTGGTGTGGAGCAAGCCCGCCTCCACTTCCCGTCACATATA
Organism: Oryzias melastigma; assembly: GCF_002922805.2. Classification (NCBI taxonomy): domain Eukaryota; kingdom Metazoa; phylum Chordata; class Actinopteri; order Beloniformes; family Adrianichthyidae; genus Oryzias; species Oryzias melastigma. The sequence continues at coordinate 4,185,167 of NC_050525.1, read as the reverse complement.
TATTAAGGGAGCTAAGCTTAAAAATTGAATTTCTGAGTATTTTTTTATTTTATATACATATATATATATGGCACAAGAACCTGTTAAAACACCAAAAACAGCATTTTTATCAGAGTGGGTCTTTAAGTCAGTAAATGCTGTCTTGCTGGGACAAATGCTAAAAGAAAATGAGGCTCTTATCAAGCTAATGAGGTAAACTAGTTGAGAACTTGCAACATTTGCAGCTTAACACAGACCAACGGAGGGCTATTCCTGTGCTGACCCAACAAACAATGTTTTCATTCTATGTGAGCACATCTGCGCAGAAGGGGGCTAACATGAGTCTATAAAAAGAGTGGTTAGCATTTGTGGCTCATACTGTGTGCTCAGACTTCCAGCAGAATTAAAGTAAACACAGGCTGCTGTCTCTGAGGTCTCAGATGGTTTCATGGGACCTGATCCAGACTGTGAGAATGTGAACGGGAGAGCAGTCCAAGAGCCTGAGTGGATCCGGAGCCTCGGTCGGGGCCCTGTGGGGCTGGGGGAGGTATATCCTGGAAGTCATCATCATTCTGTCTTTGGTCTGGGGACGTTGTTGTGAATAAGCTGTATGGAGACATAGACCATCATGAGAGCCAGAGAGATCAAAGGTTAACTCTGGACATGGATGGATGTAGAGTTTTAAGTAGCCTTCGTCACTGCTGGTTGTAGCATCATGATTAGCTTTGGAAGACCCGCTGATGAAATGGATGTTTTTTTGGAGTTTTAAGATGTTCTTGTGGCTTGTTTCTGATGATGGAGGACATATATAATGTTTCTTAAAGTTGCATTTATGAGTATTTCTTTATTCAAATTGTTGTGGTTTTTTTAATACTTTCTCCAAGTGTCTTGAATCCAACCACACAGACAAAAGGGGTTTTGAAACCAGACTGAATCATGTTCAAATCTGTGTTTTAAAGCCTGTGTAACTGCCATCCTAGTGGTCATTTGGTGAACTGACATACCTTGAATTTAGTTTTTGAAACTACTTTGAACAGGAACTGTGATAGCTGGTGGTTCCATAATAAAAAAAGTCCCATCAGACTGTTCATCTGTGTGTGTTTAAGTTACATTCACACACTTCATCCGACAGTCTTGATGTTTCACTCAGTTTTTCAGCATCTCATTCTCATTATGGCTTTGAGATCTACTGTACATAAAACTCCAGAACGGAGAAACCTGTCACTGTGGGATCAAGCTGTGTCCTGTGCTTGAACTGATTGATGTCATTTGGTCACAGAACTGACATAAATCTGTGTTTCTGTGTCTTTCAGCTGGATCCACAGACAGTACAGTCCAAGAACTGGCAGGTGGACGTGATCGAGATGAACGGGGTAAGACAGCAGACTCTGAAAGACTCTCTTAACTTAGTTTATGGGTCTCACCCTGTCGGTGTCCGCTCTAGGGAGATGTATTGTGTCTGTAAAGATGGGCTCTGTGACTTATCATAATCATGTCAAACACAGCTGCACGTTTCCACAGGAAGTGCTAAGGTATCTGAATTCTGTTCAATGGTTTATTTTAAAGACATAAACAGATCAAACAGAACATTTATCTCCAGTATTCTCAATAATTCTTGACCAAACATGACATGGTGCTGTGTTTGCGAGCTATAACCCTCTTCTGACGTCTTGCTTTAGCCTCTGCCTGTCGTTCCTCTCCAGATAAAGGTGGAATTCTCCATGAAGTTTACAAGTCGAGACCTCAGTTTGAAGAGGACGCCGTCCAAGAAGCAGAGTGGGGTGTTTGGAGTCAAAATCAACGTAGTAACAAAGTAAGCACACTCCTGCTGGGCTGTAAAACACGACTGCCAACCGTGTTTAAAAACCAATCTGCTCCCACAGGCGCGAGCGCTCCAAGGTGCCTTACATAGTCCGTCAGTGCATTGAGGAAGTGGAGAAGAGGGGGATCGACGAGGTGGGAATCTACAGGATCTCAGGGGTGGCCACTGACATCCAGGCTCTGAAGTCGGCATTTGACACGAGTAAGATCGCTTGTTTACTGTTTGACGCCGTCTGCCTCCCATCTTATTCACCAAAAAATAAAAACAACAACTCTGACCCTTAAAATAAACATTTGTTCTTATTGTGTGTTTCAATAAGAACAGAGTTTGTGATCTAGTCATAGAAAATGAAAAGTTCATCCTGTAACCACAAAGAAGTCGGTTCCCTTTTACTATGCAGTGTTCCCTCACTATATTACAGTTCATGTTTCACACTCTGGCAGTTTCGTAGATTCTCTTTAGACTCATTTTGCATGCATGTTTTATTCTTTTTTTTTAGTTCTATTTCCTGATTGGCTGTAGACATTGTCAGTCAATCTCCTCTGTGCTCCCATTCAACCAAGATCCTTTAAAGCAGAGCTTCCCTTTGGTTGTGTGTGATCTGGACTCTCCTCTGATTCTGCCCCGTAGATACCAAAGATATCCTCGTGATGCTGAGTGACATGGACATCAACGCCATTGCAGGAACACTCAAGCTTTACTTCAGGGAGCTGCCGGAGCCTCTGCTCACCGACCGCCTCTACCCTGCTTTCATGGAGGGCATAGGTGAGACTTCAGCCTGAGAAACGCTGTCATCATGTTTGAGTCCCATGCTCACCAGCTGAAGGTTTGAGGTCAAAATACTCTCTTTACAGAGTTCAATCTTTTCCTCTTTCCCCTGCAGCTCTCTCAGACCCAGCAGCCAAGGAGAACTGCATGATGCACCTCCTGCGCACCCTGCCCGACCCCAACATCATGACCTTCCTCACGCTGCTGGAGCACCTCAAACGGTACACACTCTCCCACATGCACCAACAGAACTTTTTTTATTTGTGAGCAGCGTTAGAGATATCCATTCGCACCGCTTTGAACCATATATGAATGAGGAAAACGAAGATAGATATGGATCTAGCCGTCTACAAGTGGATACATGACAAACACGATCTTTGTTCAAACATTTTTGCCGCCTGCTCCTGATTTACCACTAATAGATAAAAAATAAATACCCAGAAATGCTATTTTAATCTTAATTTCATTTATTTATGTCCTCCATCATCAGAAAAATGTCACAAGAACATGTTAAAAACACAATTTACCCCAGAGTGGGTCTATCAGGCTTTACTAACATTTGAAGCCTCAAGGCTTCAGTCTAAAGACAAACAGAGAATGAGGACATCTAGTGGCCGAATTGGATCATAACAACCTCTCAGAAGCCTGACTAAACTTATCCTGATAATCTACATTATATGTTTTAAGAAAATATACATTTGATAGAAGACACTAAAAAAAAGTTACAAGAGTGAAGCACAAAAACATATTTCAAAATTTAAATACAGGATACAGTGTTGGTTCATGTTAATTTAGAAGTTTTATTTAAATCCCAGACCTTAAAGTCCTAAAGATGTTGTTTAGACAAAATCCTCCAGGGTGATTTTGTGTTTTTTCTTTGCAAACTAAGCTGATGTTGCAAAAATATTTGAAACTTTTTCCATTTTTTTACTATGCTGCTGTTTTCTCTTCAGGGTTGCTGAGAAGGAGCCGGTCAATAAGATGTCCCTCCATAACCTGGCCACGGTGTTCGGCCCCACCCTGCTCCGGCCCTCCGAGTCCGAGAGCGTGAAGGGTCAGCACATCACCTCAGCAAGCGACATCTGGTCACATGACGTCATGGCACAGGTCAGGGGATTTTCCTCACGCCTTCCAAACAAACATTTTGTGTGTTCAATAAACTTCCTATCAATGGTTAGTGAGGTTGAACCTCACAGTGTAAGTATTAGACTGTTTTCTACATTAATTCTTCTCCCACGTCACCAAGTGACCCAAGTGGCCTCCTGTCCCTCCTGCATTTAGACTTCAGGCCTTGCGTTTGCCTCCACTGAGAGATCAGTTTCCTGCTCGCCGCCATGTTGTTCAGCAGAACAAACAACAGTCAAGTAAACATCATAAAAAACAGCGTGCAGGAGGTCCTTTCTGCACATAATGATGAATTACTGTTCATTATGGAGAGGATTCTTCACATTATTCCAATTTAATCTAATTATCTTGAAAATAAAGTTCTTAAACAATCACAGTGAGGTTAGAAAGGTGGCTCTCTTTTTTTCTAATTTAAACCATAATAATCTATTTTTTTTACCCGTAAAGATAATTAATGTTTTTTATGTTTTATTAAATCTTAATTAAAAGTAAATAAATGCAAAAGATGATGGTCTGAAAAGTCAATTTATTAACCATAAACCTGCAGGTGAACGGGTGCACTAAATCTAATTCTGCCCCTGTTTTTTCTTTTATATTAAAACTACCTTTTTCTAAAACATGGAGAGACAACGTGTTTTAAAAGTTAACTGAAATTGAAGCCTTTTTATTATCCTAATGACTTGCAGCAGCTGTCAGCAGATCCTGTGGATGAGGATGTTGCATTTTTCTCTCGATACTGTTAAATGAGACAAACACACTTCCTGTTTGCATCCGACTAAGAAGTTGAGCAGGAAGTTGGAAGCCACAAAAATGAAGCTTCTTTCCATTTCAACATCCTGATCGTCATTGACTGTATATGAGAACTGGACTATGAGCGCTCCCCCCTCATTTTCCAAATAGGAAGTATCTGCTGGCTCCAAGAAGCCAAAATCCCGTAGACTTCTAGAGAAACAAACAGCTGTTAATTTCTATTTATCAGAATCACCATTCCTGCTTTTTTTACAGTTTCATCATATTTTTTTCTTAATTGAAAGTTTATTGTTATTTGTCTTCTCCTAAATGCTCAGAAATAAACTTTTAAACTTAATTTTCTTTATATATATATCATTCATCATTGGAAAAATGCCACAAGAACATGTTAAAAACTCCATCCGAGTGCGTCTTCTAAAACCTTCTAGCAAACATAGTTTTATTTTGAAAAGATCCAAAAAGGTGGTTCTGTTCTGTCCCCTCACACCCTTTTTTTCTCATCTCTCAGGTCCAGGTGTTGCTCTACTACCTGCAGCACCCCCCCATCTCCTTTGCTGAACTCAAACGCAACACGCTCTACTTTTCCACTGACGTCTAACCACCCCTCCCTCGCGCCACTGAGGGCTCCGCGCGGGACGGACTCCATTCAAACTGTGGACCCCGCCACTCCAGTCCTCATGGCCTCACCTACGCCCCCCGCAGGCGGCTCGTCTCAGCTGTACAGACCCCTCCCTCATGTGTCCATCTGGTTCCCCAGCACCTGTTCTGTGTGGAGATGGGGAGGAGGCCGCAGAGAACTGTTCCTGTTTTTAATGCCGCCTCCCACCCTCTCTGGGGACCTGTATGGGTGGGGCGGGGGGTCTTAGGGCCACAGCCTGGTGCAGTGGCTCCTAATCTCGGTGTGGTAATCTGGTTTGATCAACACAGACACTCAAACTCCGGCTTTCTCCTGACGGAGGCATTCCAGAACAGCGGCATTTCTATGTTTTCTACGTCGGCGTGTGGATGTGTGTCGGCCATGGACGTACGCATGGAGTCGGTGTGTTTTTCACGTCGGGAAGCGGCAGGGATCGGGTCTGTACTGACGAGCCAGAACCATCCCTGCTCAGAATTGTTTGGCCAAATGACCCTATTTATTTAAAGTGCATAGAATATGTGTGCCTGTACAGTTTAGTGCGACTAGAGGAAACTCTAAGGAGTCTGTTTTAAGTTGATCCAGTTAGTGGTGTTTTGTTTTTTTAGTCTGAGTTTCTTCTTCACCGTGTCCACGCTGGATAAGCCGTGCTGAAAGTCTGCTGGTTCCTTTCAGATCACTTCCGTAGAAGTTCAATGAGGCACTTGTGTTTGGGGGGGTGAGGGCGAGGCGGACAACAGTTCTTCTTTTATCTTCTTGCATTTTAAGCCTGTTCCAAGTGACTTTCTGCACCGGTATTACTTGTAGGATGGTTTGTATAGTTGCCCTCATTGCATGTCCGGCTTGTGGAGGCGTCTGAACGCAAAGGCGGGTCGTTCCTGCAAGACTCCAACTGTCAGGAAAACCAACTCTGCTCAGTTCCAACCTTTCTGCTATCAAGCCTGCAACCTATCTTAACCAAACTGCAAGCACTGCTAGATACGTAATATTTGATATTTTTAATATAAGATTAAAATAAAATAAAAACTGTTGTATTTTACTTCCTTTGAGAAGAGTTTCATTATTCTGTAATATTGAGAGTTGATGTCAATGTGATCTGTTTTTTCTGTTTTTTTTTAGTAAAATAAAAGTTATAAAAACACTCACAATGTTTAAACTGTATTTATGAAAACTTTTCAGACTGTCTGTGTCATAAAGAACAACACACATCTGACACACACATGGATTAAAAAAAATTTAAATATGAGAAAAAATAGGAAAACTGACATGAAAAAGATCAGGATTAGAACATGAAAAGGAAGCAAAACAAACCACAGGAAGATTTAGTGATGCATCTGATTGTTATCAGTGAGATGTAATCTTGTTAAAAATCTACATAGACTTTTCTAAAATGATAAAACAGGTCATTGGGAAAATGTTCAAATTCATTCATTTTTTTTTGTAGAAAATAATTAAAAAATTATATTTTTTGCTATAAACTCTTATTCATGCATTCTTTAAATAATTTTCAGTGTCACAAAAAGTTTTGTTTAAATTCAATTCAGAACATCACAAATCTACAAAATCTGTAGCTAAAATTTAAAGAAACTTTGGCCAAATGTTCATTTTTTTATTTTTTTCATTGGGGATGTAATAATGTCCTGGACACTAATGCTCCTTGAATCATCACTCACCTTCATTCTGAGCCCTTTTGAGTGTCCCTGTGCTCAGAGCTCCCTCTTGTGGTCATCTTTAAGAACTGCATCTAAAGTTAAAGATTCAAATCTGAGGTTCATGTTTTCTACTATCTACGTCTATGGATGTACGCTAGAAAGTTGTTTAATTATATATATTTATATATACAATCTGTGGGTTGATTTCAACTGAAAAATGTCACAATAACAAGAAATAACTCCTTAAAGCAGCTGATTTTTCTTCCTTTTTTCCTAATTTACTTAAATGACCTGATTAATTGCATAAATTTTGTTCAGTTTGAACACAAAGGACGAGTCTGTAAGGACAATATGTATCATTAATAACCCACTAGTAACTTAATTAGATACACTTAGCTAATACCATGTTGGACCCTCTTTTACCTTCAGAACTGTCTTCATCCTTGGTGGTATAGATTCAACAAGGTACTGGAAACTCAGAGAGTTTGATCCAGATTGACATGATAGGATCACACGTTCACTGCAGATTTGTCGGCTGAACATCCATGATGCCGATCTCCCGTTCCACCACATCCCAAAGGTGATCTATTGTGTTGAGATCTGGTGAATGTGGAGGTCATTAGAGTCCAGTGAACTAATTGTCATGTTTAAGAAATCAGTCTAAGATGATTCCACACCATTATACTACCACCACCACTAGAACCTTTGATACAAGACATGATGTTTTCTGACTTCTTCTATTGCACAAATTAATTTTAACAATTTTACCCTACTCTTATATGAAATCAGTACAAGTAGTATTTAAGTATTTTGTTATTCTCATGTTCACCTAAGTATAATGATGTTTTACAGTGTAAGATCAGAATATTTAAAACCACACACGTTTATGTTTGCTTTAAGTTTTTTTATTTATTTTTTATTTTTTTATTTTTTTTGCTAAAAAAGTATTTATTGTGTATTTCTTTCTAAGCAGACTACACCCTGTAATGCAGAATCAACCTGAGTCTCTCATTCCTGGAGCGGTTTATTAACAGTCAAGATCCAGGACCAGAATCAGAGTGAACAGGAACTCTCCTGCAGTCCTCCTGAACCTCCATTGGTGACGTCTGTGGGGTGATGTAACTGAGATCCTGGTGTTTCTCTTCTGGTTGGCGAGCGGAGTATCCTACAGGATGATCTCACGAGTGTTTGGATCTCTCGTTCCACTGTCCACTGCATCATCCACAGTCACTGAGGAGGTGGTGGCCATTTGCCATAAGGACCTTCACCTTCCAAAAACCCCTGAGGACCTGGAGGTGGAATCCCGTGGGTTTGCAGGGCTTGCACAGCACAGAATTTTTCCTCAAAGCTGCAGGTGCCATCGATGGATGCCACATCAGGATCAAACCTCCTGGTGACCCTGGCATCATTCCAAAAGCGCCCTCGATTATAGAGCGTGCTTTGGAATGATGAAGACAAGATTCAGAGGCATCTTCCTGCAAGTGCTGGAGGTGCATCACACCTTTGTACCTCATGGAAGTGAACACATAGCAGCATTTTATATTCCTTGGAATATATTTCTATTAATTTATATATTTAATTTATATAATGCAGGTTGTCTCAGCTTGGGCCATCCTCCACAATATCTGCACCTGTGCTGACGACACAGAGGCCCCAGAGGATGATGTGGAGGTGATGATGAGGAGGAAGCTGGTTTGAAGGTCACCAGTGGTGCTCTCTGGCAGGACCAACTACCTGCTGAGGTTTCTGCTCTGCGGGAGGTACCACCTGACCTTGATTACTTTTAACAGGTAATTAATTAATCAAGTGATTTTTAATTATTCAATAATTCAATTATTTAATTCATTGAGTTTTTGTTAAAAATGTTTTAGGATAGTGCATGCATGATCTTATATTTATGGATCATTTTTGGTCATGCAGCATCCGTCCACAGCCAATCCTGTAAACCCTGAAGATGGACGATGCAGTCTACAGTGAAGATGGATCCTGAAACTCTGCAGACCATCCTGCAAGATGTTCCAATCACCACCCAGAAAGTTCCATCCCCGCGTCTCAGTTGAAGCATCTCATCCATGTCGACCATCTTTGTAAATAGTGTTACAATGAATGACGATTACTGTGTTGGATTTATACCTTTATTTATATTAAAAAAGCAAACATTTTAATGAATCAAATATAAACTTCATTTATTGTCAGAAATCAAATGTGGTTATTTATTGGCATTTCTTTCCAGGAGACTAAAGTTGGTCAAAAGTCTCCCTCCTCTCTCGTGCGCTCTGCTCTTCTGCCTCATCAGGTCTAGAAGCTCATCACTAGTTGCGTTTCCATTAACTCTGAAATTTTGCAAATTGGAATGGGGATACATTCTCCTAATGGAAACCACAATTCAGAAAAAAAAAAAAAAAAACG
>NC_050525.1:4167518-4174353 GCF_002922805.2 Oryzias melastigma | reverse complement strand
TTTAATAATAAAAACAGCATAATCAGATTAAGTCTCAGATCTCCATGTTCAGGTCAGAATCTTCTTCTTTATCTGTTCTAAAAGCAGCAAGTGAGTCAATGGTTGTGGTAGAGGAGGACCTAGACTTTGATGAGCGGATCTGGATTCTTATGTTCTCTGCTCTGTTTTGGAGAAGCTTCTCTCAGGAGGAGGTTCAACATGGCTCTTCTGCAGACCTCGGTTGTAACCAGTGGTTATTTTTTTAGTTAACTTCACAATCAAAACTCTAGAAAGAGAAATAAGCCTCATTGTTAGTTGGATCTAATAAAAGAAATTGACATTTTTTATCATCATCTCTTTTATTTGTCTGATCTGAAGCTCACTGATCTTTGCTCAAAACCATCAGAAACTAAAAATATCACCAAAGAAGTTTTTGTAGATGTTTTATTTCCTGAACAAAAACCAGTTTAATGTCACAAGGTTAAACATCAATAAAACCTTCTTCCTTTCCTCAAGTTCCATTCTAAACGTATCATTTTCATGTGTATTTTCTGAAACATTTAACATTTAGCTATGCTACAGTGTGAGTTTACTTAAAAACTGTTCTAAAGTTTAGAAAGCAGGATGCTCAAAAAAATGAATTGAAAAATTAAATTCAGTGTTTAGATAGAAGAAATGTCACTTCTTCTTAAAGTTTTTATGGAGACCAGTGTTGATTCATCCCTATGTCCATTAATATGGGACTACAGAAGAAAAATTGTCAAATTTGTAAGGTCGTGCTATTATACTGTGGAAGGTTTTTGAGGAAATGTGTTTGTCTATGGATGAAACCTCCAAATCTGCAAAGGGGAGTGGAGCGCCCTCTGGTGGTGTGTCTGATATAGTAGTAGTGAGATTTGAGCTTAAAAAAAAAACATTTCCACAACCAGAAAGGAAAAACGTAATATATTAAAACTGAGAAACTAAAGTTTAATTTAGGCTTTTTAACAGTTTAAACATAAAATAAACTCTTACAAGTGTTGTAACGCTTTAATCAACAGATGCTAAACCTCCAACCTCTAGGTGTGGATCAGCTGAGTGTTGACATCCAGCAGACAAAAACCCTCAGGAGGTCACAGCAACGCTTCCAAAACAGAGCAGCCACCATGTAACCACCAAGACAAAGATCTATCCTGACAAAATGGATATTTTAGGAAAATGAGCTGATGTTGTGGAAGTACAGCAAACGCACGTTTAGAAAACATGAAGTTTTAATTCTATATGTTTTTTTCTGTTTCATTTTCATAGATGACTTTGGTTAAAAACAAAGAAAAAAAATCACATTTTTAGGGTAACAAATAGTTTATGGACATATATTTTATAGTTTCCATGTGAATAAACATGTGGTTCTGTGTTTGTCTCCATCCAGACACGTTGCTCGCAGATGAAGCCGTCTGAAGCTGTTTCTGGAGCTCTTGCACATGAGCTGGCCTCACTTTGCTTCAGTTCACATAAAATGAACACAGAAGTCTCCTTATTCTCAACGCGGCCCAGCTTCTCGATCCGACTGCGTGTGCAGCAGTGAAGTCCTTGTCTTTAAGAGTCTCTGACTCAGCGTAAGTAGTATTCAATGGCAGCAGAAAACGCAGCAAACCCTCCACATCCAAGAACTCCTGCCTTCAGTCCAGCTGCAAAACCACAGAAAAAAAGCATCTTGAGGAAAACAGAGCAAATACATTTGTAAAAAAACAGAAAGAGGCTGCAAACCTCGAAATCCGATGACTCCTCCGGTTACACAGCCGCTGTAAACTGCGTTCTTCCAGTCTGATTTGCCTCTGTGCTGAAAAATCAAACACAACAGGAAATTTAACGAAATATTAAAAAACTAAAAAAAAAAAAAAAGAAAGTTCCATAATACACCACCAGGGGGCATCAAAGAACTGTCAATATTTTACTCAAACCTTTGTTAGACTGGCTGTGCACTCTAAAGAAGAATCACTTCTACATTTCAAACAAGGTTCTGAGGTTTATTAAAGCTGCAACAACTGATCATTTTTCGTATTTTCAAGTGATGTTTCAGATATCATGCGATCTAACAAGAGACACAATAGATGCAGATAAAGAAAAACACTTAAAATACACAAGGAATGAAATTACATTTGATTGTATACATTTAATTGTGTTTGTGTTGTTATTATTTTCAGGTTAAAATAGATCCATTGTCACACTAGAAAATAGGCAAATTTTGACCAAAATACAAGATAAATATGACTTTATTTTCATTTGAATTGACAGGTTTGTTTTTATTTTGTGAACATAGTAAATATTTAACCATATTATTGCATTATTTTAATGAAGGGGGTTAGTTAATGTTTATTTTAGTTCATCTGAGATATTAAAATTGCTTGTCTGATGAAGACTTCAGAGCCTGGAAATATGCAGGAGTCTCTTTCCTTTCTATTTTGTGGGGATTTTGATCCCGTTTTTAAAACTTGTCTACCACATGAAGTGCTCAGAAACAACTCAATAGTTTGGTAGAAAGCAAACAGTTTTCAAACATCGGAGATCTAATGTTTTCCAGGTTTCCAAAAGCCCTGATCCAGATGCTGACGACACTCCAAACACTGAACGTTTGTTCATAAAGATGGAAAAAAATACTTCAGAATAAAAGAAAAAGAAGATTAGACTAGTGCATTTAATTTGGGCAAATTTAGCCCTAATAAATATAATCTGTCACGACATAACAGTACTAGTTTATTAAAGAAACAGAATAGCAAGAGTTGTGTTTTCAAAGGAGAAACATTTGTTTTTTTCCTTTATAAAGGTTAAAATACCTTTATATGCTCACTGATGAAAAAAAAATGTTTTTTGGTGTTTGTAACATGTTCTTGTGGCATTTTTTTTCATGATGGAGAACATATATTAGGCGTAAAATTGCATTTCTGAGTATTTCTTTATTCAAATTGTTCTGAATCTAGAGCAGATGAAAACTGCTGTTGAAAATTGATTGTAGGTGTGACATAGAAGTTACAACCGGCAGATCACAAGCTCCATGCATCCCTTTGTAGATAACTAGATCCTTGTATATCTTTGTTTTCCTTATCTGGGCTGACATTTGGTTTAAAACAGTACAGCTGGATAGCTGCAGTATTGCTTGCTGTTTTTGTGGCACCTGTAATGTTAGTTTGGGGGCATGTAAACAGGGAGCTCTCAGTATGGGGAAGGGGGGCGGGGTTGTCATCCCCACAAATCACTACACGTCAGGGTAAAAGTGTGACCTACTGATTCTATGATGCATTCTGTACAGGAGAACATGGCTCCCACGATGGCAAAGTTCTTGGCGTACGACATCCCTCTCTGACCCATGTCCTTCAGGACTTCTCGGGCTGTCGGGGTTCTTAAAGGATCTTTGGGGTCGAAGCCAACGTTGGTGTCGATGCCAGCTGTGAAAACCCCAAACGCTCCTCCGAGGACAAACCCTGCAAGAAATACATAACACATCTGATGAAAACATAATGGCTGCCTGCAGGATCATGAAATGCATGCTGATGGTGTGCAGAAAAATAAACAACAAATAATTAATTTAAAGAGAAATGTTTACATCCAAACACAACATCAGTCTAGATTTTAAGGCACAATAGATGTTATTACCTCCCACACAGGCCAGGACTGACTTGAAGGCGCAGCTCTCCATTCCTCTCTCGATCATCTTCTGCTCGTCGCTCTTAGCAGGAACCGGCAGGCCCCCCATCACGCCGGGGTTGAGGTCCTTCACGGTTCTCTTGTCTCCTATAAGATGCTCCAGAACCATGCTGTACTGAATGGTGGAAGCGGCCATATCAGAACCAACCGAATCTAGGTCTTTTAAGTCGGAGTCTGAAGCGTTTGCTGATCCTGAGGAGGCCGCCATGTTTCTCAATGACACTGGTTATGGTAAATGTAGTTCAGAGAAGGTTGTAGGCAGATTCGCTCAAGTTAACTGCGGACAGGGCTGATGAAAATAAATGAAAAAAATATATTTATTTACAAAATGATTAGTGAAACTAAAAAAATATTTTTTGATGATAGCTTATGACGAAAAATGTATATTTGTAATTGTCTCACCCTGTTTCCGCACTTTCGACACGAGATCAACGTGCCTTAGCGGCCGAGGTTGCGTTCAGAGGTTACTATCAAAGCTGTGATTTTATAAGATCGACTGGATAAATACGTCACTTTCCCGAAGAAAAAAAAATATTTATATAAATTAATAATTAAGGATCTGACGGAAAAAAATGTTTGAGTTGGGGAGATTTACCTAAAGAAAATAATATAATAATTTTCTGGCTCGTTAAAGAACCACACTACTTATCATTGATACATCATACAGCCTTGCAATTTTAATTAATGGACACACATGTCAATTTAAAACACATTTTCCCCATATTGTTGATATTTTCCCAGAATTTATAACGAAACAACCACCTAGGTGATATTGATACACAGATATAAAACAGCTTAAAGCGACAACGACGGGATGTACCTGAACGCAGCACGGCTCCCGGACGGGCCAGCAGGATAACGGTGGACAGACTCTCCGTGTGACACTGGTCTGCCTGCCGCAGATAAACAAACCCTTTCTTGCATGAACCCGTGGCCCTTTAACAACTAACTGCCAGCCTGAGTCACGCTGCACAGTATGTATCGATGTCCACAAAGATGACGATAATAATATTATTAATAAAAAACAACCAAACATGTGGCGATTAAAAAAGTTTATAGCATTAGTCTAGTTGACGAATAGTTTAATGTACGTTATAGCTAAAAAAAACTAGCTAACTTCGGCTAAAAGACGTGTTAGTAATTTACTGGGACTCGAGCCCGCTCAGTGTAATAAAATTTTCCTTTTTTAAATTGTAGTTTTAACGTTATCATATTCCATAAATGACAGTGTTGTTGTAACGGAATTAAGCTAGTTAATTAGCTTCCGTTAGCTAAGGTCCATTCTCTGGATGGGAGCTGTCATCGCAAACTTAAGCTAGTTTTGGGGAAAGTACCTCATTCACTTGTTGCACCTTTAGGTGTATGTTAGCTTTCTTGTTAAAATGCTTTAGATTAATTTGGAAGTAGAAAATCTTCTTAAGATTGTTTAGTTAGTGTCTTGACCTTTTTTCCCTCCTTTAACCCTTTTAGATTGGATTTAATACTTATTGCTTATGCTGTCATTATACTAAAACACCTCATTACCACATTAACCGTCATCATTTTTCCATTTCTCTCATACCTCACCTCTCCAGTGCATGCCTTGCATGTTAGATGTCTCTGCAGATAGATGTTCTACTTCACGCTGATGCATGGCCTTTCTTGAGAAATGATGAACGCTGCAGAATCCATCTTGCATGTTGTGCTGTGAGTGAAGCATCATGAGAGACGACAGGGATAACCCTCTGGCCCTGTCATTCAAAAGCTCAAGCTGCAACGACACCGATTACGGGAGAGAACTCCGGCGATTACGTGCTGATTTGGAAGCAGAGAAGAACCAAGAGGCGTGGGCCTGTGGGCGGCTCGCTGTGGAGCTTCGGCGACTCCGAGAAGAGGCAGAGAGGGAACATCAGAGGGCTGTGAAGGAGCTGGCAGCCAGACGAGGGTCCAGAAAGGGTCAGAATGGATCCAGAAAACTTCTGGCTGAAGAGTTAAGGAAGGAAGATGATGAGCGATGCGGCAAAGAACCTACAGGGGAAGAGACTTTTAGTTTTTGTAGCATACAAACGCAGTTACTGCTTGATAAGATTAATAGCAAGGAGGCCACTTTTAAATCACAGGATTTTGAGATAGAAAAGGCCATCCTCCTCTGCCACCTGCTAGAGACCCATGGACGACTCCTAAGGGGAACTCAAAAAAACATATCTCCACGCCGTGCAGCCAAATGTTCCTCAAAGAAGCCTAATTACCCAAGTGCCCCACAAGTGAAACCTCCGGGTGACTCCCACTCATCCCAGAGGTCCAAACAAGAAGAGTGGAGGCAGCCTGTGGAGTGTAATCCACCTGCAGATGCTTCATGCTTCTCCACTATAGCTGGAAAAACCTGTCAGAGCACCAACCTGACGACGGGTCACCCTCATCCTCCTCCTACACATGCAGGTCAGGAGAACCAGGCATCAAACTGGACGGAATCCTCAGGATCGGATGAGTTGTCCGTCTCCAAATGCATGGGGAGGAGCATGGAGGTAAGCAGATTGTTTACCTGTTTATTTTGATGGTTATAGGTTGGCGCCGCCGTTCGGCAGCAGAGTGTGTGTGTGTGTGTGTGAATGGGACTGTGTCTGTAAAGTATTTTGGGCCTTCTAAGAAGGTAGTAAGAGTACGACATTTACCATTGTTGTTCATTTCAGAAATGATGAACCCAAAAATCTCTGGATTTTTTTTGTTTTACTAGTCCTCCTAAACTAAGCATTGCCATAGTAACAGAGGCAGACCTGCACAATGACTGAAATTTCTTCCAAAATAAAATCTTTTCACACTTTTGATCAACAATAAAATTAAATGTTGGTATGTCCATAAGTTTAGGGCAAAAGGTTGAAGGCAGTGGACTCAGCATCTTTAATTCTTGATTATTTTAGGTCACAGGAGCCTTAGGGGCGTGGTCAGCAGGTTGTTTTATTTTTTTCATAATTTTAGTGAAGCCCATTGTCTTACTGAGGATGTGCAGAGCAGTCAGGAAGTGCACTTCCCCTGCAGAGGATTGTTCTTTGTTTGGAAGAATGTCTGTCTACCACGGCAACATCTACTTTGATAGATCAACTAAATCTTGAAGTAAGTTCTGTCAATTCTTGCCCATAATATGAAAAAATAAGGTGTAGGTGACAGGGAACCTTTCAAAACAGGCCCCCATATTTTT
>NC_050525.1:4127237-4167480 GCF_002922805.2 Oryzias melastigma | reverse complement strand
AATTCATCTGTAGGCATTGCTGCTGCATTTATTTTGGCATGATTACACATTTTGGAAGTGTATACATTTTTATAGAAACCAGAATGTTTACAATAATTAAACAAGTTCCTATTGCCAAATAAAAGACAGCCAAATATGCATAAATGTTCAATTTATTAGCTGTTTTTCTCATATTTGCTTTTCGTTTCTACAATTTTTAGATGTAAAATCTACTTTCTTTACCTTTAAAACGTTACTGTTTCCAAACAGTGCCATACATGCAGTATGTGCAATAGATGTGACTATTAAAATTTTCAATCTGTTCTTTGGGAAAAGAGGCAGCGTGTTCTGCTTTTCCCCTCTCCTGAGTGTCAGAAGTGGGTCAGTGTGTCCCTGCAACTCAAATTTTGGATCAGGTTGATTCAGAGGAAAATTTAATAATTAATTTAAGCTTGAAGTGCGTACACAAAAAATTCTTTATCCTTTCTTTCTGTGCAGCTCTTTTAGCGCTCTGTGTTTATTAAATGATTTTGGATGTTAAATCATCAAAAAATTGACTGCAGTTTAAATGAAATAGAGGTTTTGTAGTCGTTTTTTTCTCATTTTTAGTCTGGTTTTGCTTTTATGCAGTTTCCTTCTTTAGTTCTATGATGTTTTTTTTATAATAATGCTGTAAAAAACAGGCTTAAACATAATAAACTTGGTAGCTTTTGCTCATTATTTATTGCCATTTTTTCTGTATTTCAATATATAATCAGAGTGTATAAAATAATCCCAATACAGAAGGTTTGTCCTCAAGCTGCATATTTAAAAGATGTTTAATTTCCTCCTAGTGTTAGAGAATGTAAGGAGCTTTTGACCAAACGTAGTTGTGAAATAAAACTGTCCTTTAAATGGAGCCATAATGGGGGTTAGCGCAGCAGCTGTCTATAAAGAACATTTGTAAATTGATGTACAGTGAAATATGCTGCTGACCTTTCAGTTTTATGTTAGTAGCAAATACATTATAGTTTGTGAGTAAAGTGTGTCATATGTTGTGTATTTTGTTGTTTTGCTATAAGCAGCATTACCAGCTAAAAAAGGCACTACTGTAAACTAAAATGATGAAGAGCTGGAGCGGAGCAGAAAGTGCTCACAGCAGAGGTGGTGTCAGGCTTCAGGCTATTAAACACATGCTCTTGAATTGTAATAAATAATGGATTTGTCTGCCAACACAAACAGCCTTTGTGTCACACATGTAGAGCACATAGGAAATGAAATTTATGTTTTTATCATTTAATGACATGTGTTGAACTCTAGTCAAATGATTCCCCCGTGTTTTTAAAAACAGTTCTGAATTCATAGAGACCCTCCACCATGTCTGTGTTTTTATGATTTCCATTTTTTATTGATGTGATGAGTTCTGCCACACTCCTTCTATTGAACAGTCATCATTCAATATTTTTACCAAACATATTTTTAAAAGAGCATTTCAAAGAACTGCCAAAACACAATACAGCATCAATAAGGAAATGAGAATTACTGCAGGCAAAACCACAAGAATTCCTAAAACAGACTGAAAGTCAACCATTTTCTTTAGAGTTAAAAAAAAATATTAAATATTGATATGTTCAAGTTGAAATCTACACTCAATAAGATTTTCTTTAATTTGCACTTATTTCACTGTTGGGTTTTCTAATCATTTTTCTATAAATATTTAATCAAAACACTTTTATGTAAAAAAAAAAAAAATCTGGTAATGAAGGATCAGATTATTAAAAATGAAAGCCACAAGGGCGTTGTATGGCCAGCAGGTGCCTCGCTGCCCCACTTTGACCTGCTGTCACTGGCTGAGCGGCTGCTATATGCACCTCATTCTTGCCCTCTTAGCCAGACATCCTGGTCAGAACTTCACCTGTTTTTTCAAAACGGCAGCTTTTATGTTAGTTTTATCTCCAAAGCAACCATATTATTTCTTGGTCACCTGGAGTTGACGAACAGGTCTGTGTAATTTTTTAGAGGAATCGACAAAAGTAGATTTTTTGATATTCTCAGCAACTGAGGTTTTTTGTTAATCATCGCCACATTCCTAATATGTTCATATTGTGTGCTATATCGTTTCTGTCAGCTAGATTCATAAGTTACATTTTCACAACATTTTAGTAAAAAGTTTGCGAGCGACAGGGGAACTTTTCAAGCTCACTGCACTTATGGTGCTAAGAATCTACAACTTCCAATAAAACCAACATTTGTTTCTCAAGTAGCTTTCCTATGATGCCTGAGGAGGCAATAGATCGCTTCCTAACTACCAGTTTAAATTTGTAGCTGGTAACAAAGGGAATTTCCTTTATTTTCCAAATCAAGATGGCTGCCTTTTTCTGATGTCAAAAGTAAAAAAACTTTTGTTATGGTTATAGACTTATAGACGGCATGTGTAAAATTGTGGAAAGATCATTTGAGCAAAAGTTTTCTTTTCCTGATTAGTGGGAAAATGAGAAAATCTAATTTTACACTTTTCTACAAAATGGCCACCAAGCCGTAGGTCCTGTGGCCATCCTATAATAGTTTCAAAACTTACTTTGGATATCCCCAACACATGTGTTATGGTTGTGCATTAAAACAACTTTTTTGAGCTCTGTAGGAGGTTTGACCCATTCATTTCTGTTTTATGGTTTTGCTCGCTGTGATGTCATTGTTCTTTGGGGCGGGGTTTCACTATGTCAAAATTCCTTTCATTGGGTACTAAGTGGATACAAATGTTGGTAAGTTTTTCAGTCAGTGGCGGGTCAACATTTTTGGCTCAAAGGTACAGTAAGAAAGAAGAAAACACTCTGGTCCTTGCTGTGCAGGACTATTGTGGGACATAAAATGTATTTAAATTTACATTTTTGGCCACTTTAGCTATTGTAGCTACATGGAGCTTAAAATGTTTATAATTTCTAATTTGAAAGCTGTAATTGTCATTCTTTCGAAAATTCTGGTCACTGAAACATCTTCCATCCCCTGGAACTAAAAAACATTTGAATAAATGCATGAAAAAGTCAGGAATTAGTCAGTACCGCACATATTTGATCTTTCTGCCTCGTGCAGCCTTCCTCTCTTGGTGCCTCTTGAACAATCAGTAGCCGGCCAGCATCATTCCAGCGTCATCTCCATGGAAACCAGCCTCAGCTGCTGTGATCATTGGGCCTGTCTGTTAGCCTGCCTTTCTGTGATAGGATGAGGGAAGCAGCAGTCCCAGCCCCCCCTCCTTTCAGCAACATTCCCCGTCTTACACGCATATTTTTTCCTCGCCTCTTCGCTCTTTACCTTTTTTCTGTCGGAGGAGGCGAGATGGGATTAAGCCACCCCGTCGAGTGTCTCCGCATCTGGATGGAAGGCTTTTTCGCGCGGCTGCGTCATAGTCAGGAGACTCGCAGCCGGAGAGTCATCGCGTCAACCTCATCACAGCCTCGCTGAGAGAATGGAGACTGGAGGGAAGACCTGTTAGACTATTTTCAGTCAATTTTCTTCCTTTTTTTTTACACTTTGGCCTATAAAAGCTGTGACAGTAATACAGAGGGTAAGAAGAAAATCACCGTGTTCTCCTCCTCCTGTTTTTGACGGACCTCCTGGGATGACAGAGCTGCAAGAAAACATGTGATGACAATGTTGTGAGCAGGACTCTGAATGTTATACCAATACCAACAACTGCTACATTGTTCGGACGTGCTGTGAATTGCTTTCACCAGCCAAGACTGAATATATGTCGCATCCCTTCAGCTGGTTGTCCTCATTTTGACAAAACGCCACTGCGTAGCAGCGAAGGCACGTCACAGCTTCTGGTCCTCCGGAACTGCTTTATTCAAGCTCAGTAACCATTGATGCTTTGAAGCATTCACACAGGGAGGACACAGTTTGCTGCCCGACAGCCATGGCAGGCAAAGTACTTGGTTTGTTTTCCACGCTTTAATGGAGCACAAAAAGCCTTTGATCTCCTGAGCTGTCATTTAGGTGTTTGTGGTTGCACCGCTCATCTGCATCGTTCATGTCAGATGCTGTGGACGTTCGTGGTTGGTCACGCAGATCTCATCTGCTCTGTGTGACTTTGACAGAGAGTGATGTACGACCTGTGCGCTCGGTCCGAGCAGCCTGAACCTGCAGACATGGAGAGCAGCAACAGCGTGGTGGCTCTTGGGAAGCAGCAGCAGCAGCTCAGCGAGTCGGAGAAGCCCGACAGCAACAAGGAGGTCCCAAAAACTGCTAAGTTAGCCACAAAGTCGTTACTGGGAAAGAGGCACCACTCACTCTACGCAAACCTCAGTGGCTTTGAAGCAGAAGGACTACAAAAGGTAAGCAACAAACTTTTATGATCTGTGTAAAATCCCTGTTTGTATCTCAGTTTGGATAAATATGACATTACTTGAATGTTCTAATCCTCTAACATAGTTACTCGTCTGTTGTGGTGTTCCTCAGGGCTCAGTGCTAGGCCCAATCCTGTTTCTTTCAAACATAAACCATCTTGAAAAAGTTACAAGTGCAATCTTACCATTTGTATGCGAATTACATCCAACTTTATGAGTTTAATAAGATAGCCTAATTATTTATTTGCCTATTTGTGTATTAAAGGCTAGCTCACACTAAATTGTCCTAAACTAAATGAAGGAAAATTATAAACCAAAGATGACCTGGAAATTCTAATCCATGTTTTATCTCATTTTGTTTAGATTACTTTTTGGTTTATTTAATAAATCCACAGCAAATTGCCTACAGTTGGTGCAAAATGAAGCTGCAAGGCTTTAAACGTGAAAGAAGAGAGCTCATATTTCACCAGTTTATCTTCTTTACATTTTAGAATTGATTTTAAAATTTCTGTTTCGATTTTCTGAGCGTTTAATGAGGAGGCCCCTAATTATGTTTCCCAATTGTTGGTACCATGTCTCCAGTCGTCCCCTTTGGGGTGACCTTGCTTTTCAAGCAGAAGACCTGAGACCATGGAATTCCTTGTCCTTATTCCTTTGGGTGTTCAATACTGTCGAGTCCTTTAGAAGGAGGTGAAGATGCTGTTTTTTTAAAAGAGCTTTTAGTTAATGTTTCTGTACTCTATCCTGTTTTAATCGGTTATATTTTGTAAATCATTTTGTGATTTTATCTATGATGCTATACGAATAAAGTTTGCTGACTGACTTAATCATGACAGTATGTTGTTTGAAATTTGTCATCAACATTTGAGAACTATAAAGAAACTAATTTGCATTAAAAGGGTTTAATCTACAGGGCTGTGTTGTATTGGATGCTGCCTCATAACCCCCGCTGTTTTACTACTCAATTAAGATCTTCATTTGGAGAAACCTCTAATGAGCTATCAACTCTCGTCCTGGGAAAAGATCTGTGGCCCTGAAGGAACATTAAGCAGCGTTATAAGTGAGGGTCAGCAGCTTGCTTGTTACAGAAAAAACGATCACCCTGAAATTCCTCTGAGGGATTTCCAGTCAGTTCAGCGCGTTTGTCTTTTTTTTTCCCCAAAATTGATTTTTTTTTCAATAACTAGAAACTATTTCAGTTCTATGTGCATGAATTTATGTAGCTGTCTGTAAATATTATGAGGCCATCTCTTCCAGGGTCGCCACAGCATCAGTTTAGACCTGTCCTCACTCACACCAACCAGCCCCATTTAGGAGCATAGGTGGTGTTAATCTCATTTGGATGACGTGACTTCAGAAGGAGAATACTGTTTCTTCTGACAATTTTGTCTGAAGCACTTAAGTCGTCGGCTATTCCGGATAAATGTTGGAATAAATTTTTGATCAGACAGTGTACCAGGTATGAAATCTAAAATTCATGATGGTCACACCAGCTGAAATAGCTAGGGAGTGTACTGACTGCTGATCACACTCATGTTCGAGCACGTCCTTACTGTGTAGCCTGTGTGGATCAGTGTAACAAGGGAACCTTTTATGGGGGAAAAAAAACATTAAAAATACTGAAAGTGGAAATCCAAAGTTTCAGGAAAGCATGTTTCCTCCATACTTACAGCTTTTTCTTTTTAGGAGCCAAACATTTTGAGATCTCACACTGACAGTAATTTTGAACAAAAAGGTTTTTCTGTATTTCTCAAAGTGGGAGTCCTTAAAATGTTCAGAAAAATTGTTTCAAAAAATCTTTGTACTTTTCAGTTACATTCCCTGACATCTTCTATTATTCTTTCATCCACTGATTAATGGTTGTTAGGTTCTGCATGGTGCTGTGGTCCTGGTCCAATTCCTGGCTGTGGCTTTTTTTTGTTTGAGGTTTGACTGTTCTTCCATCATCGGCGCTGGTTTCACTCAGACACTTCTTTCATAAGAAATTGAGTCTCACTAACTAGTGATTGTATAGTTTTCTGTCTCTGTGTCCTCCTTTATCAAGATGTGATCTACTTTCCCTCAAAGATACCTTGGATGGGTTCTAGCAACATTTAAGACTCTACTGAGGATGAAATAGTTGAATATCATTGAAGTTTTTTTTTTGTTGTTCGTGTGCAGTAAGTTAGATTTTAAAGAAGAATAGCTTTTTTTCTATCATTTTCTTCTGTGCTGAGGCCTCAAACATCCATCCATCTTCAGAACCTGCTGAATCCCTTTAGGGATCACTGTTAGGTGAAGGCAGGGTACATACACCGTGCACAGGTTGCTAGTCTGCCATAGGGCGCCTCCAAACACTTGTAAAATGTTCCTGTACTGTAAGGTACGGATGGACTACCAAAACCCATTTCTACTTGTGGTTAGAAATCTAACACAGGAGCAGAACAGCAGTGCTTCTGTTAACCCTATTTGTTATGAATCCTTACAGATTCTATCTGTGTTACCCTCAATGGTGCATATTTGTGACGCTATAGTGTTATAATGTCGTCTATATCACCTTAATATTGTGCAACGGCTGAGTCACTTTGAGTGCACTTCAAAACCGTAGTTCCCATGAATCTTTGTGATGTTAACCGTGGGAAGAACAATAACAACATCACAGAAAAAAGCACCTGTTAGGATCACGTTTTCTAAAAGGAAGTGGACTACAGAGGGTGAAGTCACATTTTGTATTCAGTCATGCTACAGATAATTATTTTGGTTTACTTTGGACCTGGAACTTAAATCAGCATTCCTCTAAACATAGAATAAAGCCACTTCTGTTAGTAGTGAACATTGTCATATTAGAGGAGGCAACACAGAAAAATACCATTGCCCTGTTTCATCCAGTTTTTTCTCAATTTTTTTCTTGGTTGGTGATCCTAATGTGGATTCCTCGGTTTTGTCAGTTTGGCCCACATAGAGAGTAAATTTGGAATCTACTTTGTCAACACGTCTGTTGTGTGCTACTGTGGATAACACATCATTACTACACTCAGCAGAGAGCCAGGAGTGGTGGGTTGTACTGTAAGCAGATTTATTTGAGGAGCAGCAGCACATCAGACTTTAGTCACAGCTGTTTATTTTTTGTGGTTTAACCAACCGGTACAGTTTTAAGATTTCTTTCATTAAAACCTTCAAGATTTTTAGGAATTTAGTCATCGTTATGTTATGAGAGGGTAGTCTTTTCTGTTCAGGAGCAACTTTTATTATTAGATAAATCCTTCCTGTTAAATGTTTTCTAAAACACACATTATTACCTCCCATCTAAAGTTTATCATTAGTGTTTGCTCACTGTGTCGCTGAATCTTGCTTTTATTTGGATGTGTGCATACACGTGGGTGTCTTTATTAGCCAAGCATGTTAATATTTGTAAATTATTAATGTTGCTAAAACCTCTGGAGAACCAGATCCTGGTCGTCTAGCAGCTGAAACCTCATTGTGTCTGTCAGCCGTCTGGCTGCTCTGGAGACTGAATTTAATAAACAGACGTCTAATGTTTCTTTATTGTCACTTTTATTGTTTTTACTATCACATTTACTGTATTTACAATTGAAATTCATGAAAATTATAGATAATTAAGCCATAGACACATAGAAACCCTTTTTATTGCTGCAGTCACTCTGGTATTACAGTTGTTTTAATTTGTCTATTGTGGTTTATTAGTCTTAAATGTATTTCCCTCATCCAAACTTAAATCAAAACTTAATGAATTGCAACAATAATGACAAGCTTTTTATATATCATTTGCTGGGACAAGCATAGCAGAATTTGTATTTATTGCTAAAGTTACTTAAAGTGCTTAAAATGTGTGGATGTCTTTGAAACCAAACGTTTGGAGTGACATTTGTCTCAGCCTTCATCCACGACTCAAGCCACCCTTCTTTTTGTGGCTTATAAGTGGGAGTTGAAACACTCCTGCTGTCTTATCTGCTGCCAGTTTAAGCATTTTTTAACCCTTTTGCTCTCTTATGGGGTCCAGTCGACATTGTTGTGTGATCCCTACCATGACAAAGGTGGACAAAGGTGAAAGGGATTTTATGTCTGCCACGGACACAAGCGAAGATAAAAAATCCTTGAATAAAAAGTTAAGCGTGCTGTCTTGTGAGGTCCAGAAGACCCCACTTTTAATGTAAACATGCCTTGGATAGTACATGGGGTTACATAACACTTAAGAAAAAAAGTCAATAAGCCATGCTAGATGCCCTCCCCTACCAGTACTAGGATAGGCTCCAGCATCCCCATGACCCCAAAAGAGATTAAGCAAGTTCATAAATGTAACATGCTTAATTATTACATTAAATGTAGTAATACCAATAATTTACTGGTAATTCTTAAATTCCTTTTTAGGAATTTTAGAATCGAAATGCTCATTTTTTTCTTAATCGCTGCTTCTACCTCGCTGGTTACTGTGTTCTTGGATCAATAAACTGAAACCTCCCAATGCATCTTGTTAGTGCCCTCCTTAATGAAATTATTTAAATAAATAGGACTAGTCACCATAGATACCTGCTAGGTTTAAACAACCTGAAACATTTCTCTGAAAGGAAGACAAGAGAGGGGTCAGTCCAGAAATAAGATTTTACTTGCACAAGGAGAACAGAGAGAATGTTGAAACCAGTCTCCACTCCGCTCTGAAATTCTTGGTCCAGGTCTTCATTTCTATAACGTTTGGGGCGAAAATAAATGGACACACTCAGGTTTTATTAAACCCCAAAATCTCAAAAGTATGAATTTAAATTGTGACTTGTGGAACTCAGATGTAAATCAAAGTAGTTGATATATTATTTTTTGCTTGACAACAAAAGTCACATCCTTAAGAAAAATTTTACCTGTGATGAGCCAATACTTCTACAAATTGTTTTTAAAATGGTCTATGGTCAACAGTCTCAAATTACTACACACCCTCCACCGTGCTTAAAGATCACTTTAGAAATGGAGTCAAGCTCAGCTTCTTGGTGTATGTTTATATTAATGGAACTAGAAAAAAGGCAGTTAGAAAAATGATTATAGCAATAATGGGCAAGATTGTATATATATTTACAACTGTAAATTTTAATTTTAAGTAGTTTTACTAACGTTCAAAATATTAGGTTGTGATCAATTCTGCTCTCTTACTTTCCTTTGGTTTGGTTTCATGGTATTTCCTTGAATGGTTCATTCCACCGTTGCTTTGATTGACAAATATCAATGATCCCCTTTACAACTGCAGAATGTTTTGCCTCGGATGATGAAGGCAGGACTTGCTTTGTTGGCCCATTGCTCTTCAGGTAAAGGTCACTACTGATGGCGTTCCTACACTCAGTGTGCATTTTTACAGCAGCTTTTGAGGCTGTATGTCATTTTACATTGTATGTGTCCTTTGAGGAAGCTGACCTTTACCTGTCCTGGATGTTGTCTTTAAGCTCTGCTGCATTAAACCTAACATAATTTAGTTTGTGGGGTTTTTTGTTGCTGATTTTAAAAGAAACTCTGATTCCTTTCTCTGATGTTCTGAAGTGTGTCAGCATTCAGTGTGAAGGACAGATCCGTCGATATTTTGGGATGTTGCCAACAGAGAGACCAGGTTTCACGCTTTACCATGTTTGAGTTGCTGGCGGCTGACAGTTTGAACAAGGCTGGGACTTGTTCTGTTCTCCTGAATAAACTCCAGGGGAGTTTTTTTTAATATTCTCTATCAGCACATGTTGGGTGATGATTCTGGAGGAGAGAAGATGTTTCATCAGTGGTGAGCAGAACTCCCTGTGGGACAGGCTTGAACCATTTTGCAATTGCATTGATGCATCTGGATGTGTGCACTGTAGCTTGTGTGGGGTCAGACCAATCACCAGAGTGAATCCGGGTGAAGGATGGGCGCCATTCTTGTCACTAAGAGTAGTTTCATTAAACGGCCCGTTGACAAAGACGAGTTAACCTCAGTCATGTGTGTTGTTTTAAGTATAAATCAATATCTTTGTCGTAACGATACATTTTACAAAAGTGTAACAAACAACAATGCAGCACGAGGGAAAGAAGTGCAAGAGTTAAAAAAAAAGTAAGAACAGACAAAAATTAATGGATAGAAAAAGCTCATATATATTAGTGGTGCAACACTTGCCATGGACAGGCCAGACATCGTCCACTTGCAGACAAATGGATCCATCTTTGTTTTCCTCATCTGAGCTGCTGTGTGGCTCTAAGCTGTATAGCTGGATAGCTCTTATATTTCCCACTGTTTTTTTATTTTTTATTTTTTTTTTGCTTGGGGTTGTAAGGAGCTGAAAGTTTAACGCAAGTGAGTGTAAAACTAAGTCATGCTAGGAAATCAATGTAGCGTTACTCTCGCCCCAACAATCCCAGAGGTTTCTAATGTGCTCTTGCTGATCTACAGGAAATATTTCTTTAAAAAATGACACAGGCTTTTTGATTGTTGGCTAAACTTGACATAATAGTAGTTAAAAAACACTGGGAACACTTACAGTAAACAAAAATATGGTTAGAATGGTACTTTAAATCAAACATTTTCAATATGATACTATATTTATTGCTAATAAATTTACTGCAAAAACCAATACATTATATTTTAAGCCAATTTGAAATACAGGGACAGACGGGCATTAATGCATATGCAAATTTCTCCAACATGATAAAGGGAGTTTTTTCCCCCCCCTTTTTTGTTGCTCTTCATGCTGAGGGTCAGCAGAGAAACAAATCATCTCCATTGTGTCTTCATTCTCCACGCTTTCTGCTGATGTAGCACCAAGCCGTGCAATGGTAGGCCTTCTCCTTCTGTTCACCTTTTTCTTTTTAAAAGGTCAAACTGTCTGTCTTTATTAAGATTTTAGGGGATCAGGATTTTTTTAAATTCCCATTCCAATCATCTAGTGATCTATTGTTAAATTGTTCCCAGTGGTCTTTTAATTTTAATTATGTTGTTTTCAGGCTAAATCCAAACACCTGTGTTGTTCTCTAAGACAGTTTCAGCAAAGCAGCAATAGTTCATATGAAATTTACCTCTGAGTTGTAGACACGACAGCTAAAGTAAGCCTGCACTTATTTCCCATCACCCCTTTGTGTATACTCTGTCCTGCTAGCTTTCAGCCCCTCACAACCCCAACTTAACATAACCAGTGCTATAAAAGTGTATTGGAACTCTGCAGCCGTACAGTTTTGAGCCAAATTTATTCCAAAATATCAGAATTAATTTTCTTAAGAAAGTAAAATGTAATTGCGAAGGGTTTGAAAGGGTCGATGTACTTACTTTAATGCCCAGTGTGCATAAGAGGGCCGGCTTGTGTCTATTCTTTGTTCTCGCCATATGAGAACCAGCATACTCTGTCACTGTCAGGTACCCCTGGAGATAAGTCCTGATAAATACGGGAGGGGAGGTCCGAGAGGACACTTAAGAGATCTCCCTCATGACTTATAGATGAGTACATGCTGGGGGCCCCAGTAATGAAACCGGGTTCGAAGGGCTTTTTAAGCTTTTTCTGCTTATTATTTGAACCATAGCAACATTTATTATTCTATTTATTTTTTTGTGTTCAATAGGGGGAAAAATGGCTGAATCATAAAACAAAGAATGTTGGAATTTTAATGTAAGAAACTAAGTGAGATTTAATGACCCTTTAATATTCTTTACAAACATGTTTTGGACACTTTCTGTGTTTTTTAATGCTGCTCTCGTGTATCAGGTCACACAAAGAGAGCTACAGAGCGAGCAGAAGCCCCTTTTTTCTGTCTGTGTCTTTGTCTTGTAGTCATGTCCTCGGGGGGCATATCATGGGGGATTTTGATCCGTCTGCAAAAAACGCTGATGCGGCTTTTCTTATGAAAGCAGACATTTCCATAGGACTTACAAAAGCTCAGACAAAAGAACAATCTGGAAGTGTGGCCCTATGAATATGTAAAAAGAAAAAAACATCTCTGAAATGTTAATAATCTGCCTCACATTTTGTTGCTTTGTTGTCTCTCAATTTGTTTTTAATGTACCTTTAGTTTTTACAGTTAGTGTTAGCATTTCTGCTTTATTCAAGACCTTCATTTATGAGCTTTTCTGTGCTGTTCCTACTAATTTAGTATTTATCCCACATTCAGTATTTACTCTCCCTCGTGGTTTTAAGTGAAACACATAAATGTAAACCATGATGTTTGAACTGCTGAACTGAAATGGCCTCAAGCTTTTTATCTAAACCAAATCACAAATAAAAACATTTTAGAATCAAGAATTAAGCAAATTGTTTTGGTGATATTAAATGATGTGTGAGCAATATATGTAATTTTTTTTTTTAATTAATTGAATAGCGTCATAGTGAGATACTGGAGCATAAATGTTTTATTCAGTGGTTTGATTTGATGAACCCTGAATCAATTTGAGGCTTTCATTATATATTATTAAAGACCCACTCCAATGATAATGGTGTTTTTGGTGTTTTTAACATGTTATTGTGGCATTTTTCAATGGCGATAGAGACAGATTCTGAGTATTTCTTTATTCAAATTGTTGTCATGAGCAGACAAAAAATATTGTATTTGTTACATAGACAATACTCTAGGCGGGCCACAAGTTCCCTGCTTTAAATGGTGTGTAAAGCAGTCAACACTGAGATGACTGTGTGATGATGCGTTCTCCCTTTAGTAATGAGTTGTTTAACGGTTGATGCAGACACACTGGAGCTTTCAGAGTAGATGAACAGACGTCTGTGAGGAGACCCCCCTGCCTTGCTGTTACATCTGCCTTCCTTCACTGATCCAGGTCTGTGTGAGAGCAGTGCTAGTGGGATATGAGGACCAGCTCCATGCTAATGCGTGCACTGGCCTGAGCTAGACCTCACCACCTGCAGGCCTGTTCTGTGGCAGAGATACCCGTGATGTTTTGGAAAAGCCCCAGTGTCCTTCATATGAGTGTCCGGGGCATTTATTAGTCTGTCTGGACTGCAGAATTCAAAAGAGAATAGAATCATGGGAGTCTGAGCGAATTCAGGATAGCCTGATATAACTGACAGTTTTTAGATTCATTCTCGAGAGAGGAAGATTTGAATGCAAGCACAAGATATTGATCATTTTCTGTCAGATGACATGTGTACTGGTCAGTGGGGGGCTTCTTCTGCTGCTGCACTGCAAAAGCCAGTTTCCTTTTTAATTAGGCTTATTTAATTTGGCATTTTTTAAACAAAATATTATTTTTAACAAAATAAAAAAAGGTCTGAATTTCATTGGTTTATTTAAATTAATTATTTCATTATATTTTTCTTGGCATATTTTAACAGCCGTTGTGTTTTTACTAAGGCTGTCAATGTTAATGCATTAATGCAAGCAATGAATCCAAAATGATGGATGCATTAATATTTATTAACGTTAATTAATTATACTCCATGAAGTAACCATCTTCCACTGGTTCAGGTGTGCGTTATTTCTGGTAATGCACACTTCATCTGGCATTATCCCATTTGTAATATGGTCACTTTGAAAATAAAATAAATATTCAATCAATTTTTAGAACTTTAGTTGTGCTATTTTTTTCATTTTGTCAGGGGAGGGATCACTCATCAACATAAAGGTGGGGTCATCTGGACCCCATAAGATAGTTAAATAAAGCATCAGTTCAGAGAGAAAGTTCACCTCTTACTGCTTATTTTTGTCCAGATAATGAACCAAAAGTTTGTTTTAAAGAAACTTTCACATACAGAACATTGTAACCGGAACCCAGCAACCAATCAGGATAGTATTCACACACGCCATTTAAAGTGTAGAAACACAATTGTTTGTTTCTTTTGGCTGTACGTCAGCATCTTTGTTTTCTTGGAGTAAAACTGCTGACATAAAAGTCTTTAGAGTTCTGCTTATCTTACTGTTGATGTGTTTTATGCTCACAAATCAAACTTCTGAAAATACATCAGACAATAAAAATAAAGGGGAACATTTTCTCTCTGGCCTGTTTTTGTACAAAAGCTGCATATTGTCGTATAAAATTTACCTTGTAAAACATAGTGATTAATCGTGATTAATCACTACCCAAAACTGTGATTTATTTGGTTTATTTTTTTTAATCGATCAACAGCACTATTTTTGACTTTCATTAATAGAGTGGTACCTGCAATTTTGTGTTTAAATTTAGGTCAGATTAAAATTAGATTAAATTATTTGAGATTAAATTAACTGCAGTCTACAGAATTTTAAAGGGGCCATACTA
Organism: Oryzias melastigma; assembly: GCF_002922805.2. Taxonomy (NCBI): domain Eukaryota; kingdom Metazoa; phylum Chordata; class Actinopteri; order Beloniformes; family Adrianichthyidae; genus Oryzias; species Oryzias melastigma. The sequence continues at coordinate 4,152,990 of NC_050525.1, read as the reverse complement.
TGAGAAACCAACTTTTTGAGCTTTTAAGTGTATTATACTGTTCATTCCTCACTATAAAGATTCCCAAAGCGGTATTTTGCCACATGCAGCGGTAGGTGGTGCGTCAGGAATTGAGACGTTTTACTTCCGGGTAGGAACATTTTTACGCAAATAACTAATATTTCATAAATAATTTGTTTTTTAGTGTATCAGAGGTACAAAGGTTTAAATATTTTTTTGGCTAACACAATAAAAAGGATTGAATTATGTTTTTATTAAACAGATCTCAGTCATTTAGAGCACAAGATTATCATTTCTCTTTGCTCCCTATATCCACAGTGGTCCCACAAGGTTCCATTCTGGGCCCTTTACTCTTTCTTTGTATATAAATGACCTTCCTTCAGCTTGTTCTAATGTTTTCTGCCAGACGTATGCCAATGACATGGTTATCTATACATCTGGGGACAGCACGTCTCAAGTGGCTGATAAAATCGCATTGCAGCATGGGTAGACCATTCAAGTTTAAAACTTAATGTGAAAAAACAGTTGCAATGTTTTTCTACAAAACAAACAGTGCAACTACACAAGTGTTTTTGTGGTGGGGAAAAAAATACAAGTAGTCCCTGAATTTGAGTTTCTTGGAGTTTTAATTGATTCCAGACTGTGATTTAGGTCCCAAATTTAAAAAGTTTCAAACCATGTTAAATTCCATTTAGCCAATTATAAATTCATCCAGTCTCTTCTAGCTCTCAGAGAGTGACAAAGTGGGCTACTCTGGGAGACTGCACAGTTCCTTGATTGAGAAGTGCCGTTGGTCAGAGCACCTTTTCTATAACAGTTTCACAGCAGTGTAACTCTGTCCCTCCCAGCATTAGAGAAGTCGGAATATATAGTGATTTTAAAAGGTATATAAAGAACTGGCTTGTAACAAACACAACAACATTTTTTTTATTTCAACTGTACATTTGATCACATTTTTGTATCAATTTTATTGACTCATAATGTGTGCATTTTTAATGTTTGTATGTACTCTAATTGATTGTTTTATCTCTGTATTTTAGAGTATTTTTATGGTGCTTTTTATTGTTGATTTAATGTTTTAGGTTGATGTTTTAAGCATCTATCCAGGGACTACGCTAATTTTTGCACATTGCAGTAAATCCTTTAATGTGCGCTGTCCCTGAGAAATAAACCAATAAATAAATAAATATGATAAATGTATATAGGTACAGTACACTCGGAAAGGCTTAAGAAAATCATGTTATGACCATTTAAAACTTCTGAACACAAATATTGCCTTACCAGTATCTTTTTTTTCTTTGGCATTTTTTTAAAAGTAACTAATCTTGTCATTGTAACTGTTGAAGCAGTTGCTTTGGAGAAAATTGTGATTTTAAATGAACAGATCAGTGGTTCCAATGCTTTGTAGATGTTTTGACTTATTTGAATAGAATCAGAACAGGTCAGTCATTTACCGTATTTTTCGGAGTAAACGTTTTATTTTGCATAGTTTGGGTGAGACTTATACTCAGCTGTGACTTATATGTGATTTTAAAAAAATAGATAGCAACAGCCACCAGACTAGAGAGCCCTGTAGGTGTGTGTTTCAGTATTTGCCACTGACAACAGGACAGAAGAAGAAGTGTCACTCAATTCTGTAGTTGTTTTTTTTTAACAGTTTCAATCATCACATTGTGTGTTTCTGTTTTTTTCCGTCATTACAAGCAAAAGCAGAACCAGCCCTAGTTTGACCCTTCTGGTCATCTTTTGTGAAGCAGTGTTATATTTTAGGTCCTAATAGAGAAAAGTGTACATCTTCCACTACACCCCCCTCTGTCAGCTGTCAGGTCTTAGATTCATGCGGGGCAGGTGTTTGAACGGCCTCTCCCGCTGAGCCTCAGGGCTCATTACTAAACTCCTGGAGCTGAAGTGTCATCTCCTCACATCCGTTTTGATGACAGATCTTTCTGAGACTCTGTCCACTCAGCCTCTTCACACCAATTACAACCCTGAATGATTTATGGATGATCTGCCACAGTGATTGCTGCTCTGTTTCTCCTACAAGCTACAAAAAACAGGTTCCCCTGTGCAACACTGTTACTTACAGGTATGCATACACTTTCTTAAAGACCCAACTTTGATCATCTTTTGATTTATTATTAAAGCGTTTTATGATGATGTTTTTTAGCCAAAATCCCCAAAAAACTGTTTTGTTTTCTGAGACATAGTTTCAGCAGAGCGGTAGGAGTTCTTTTTTGCCTCTAAGTTGTGGGCAGAACTGTTGGCGCAAGTAAGATCATCCCCATTTCCCATCACCCATCTGTTTCCATGCTCTCCCGCTAGCTTACAGCCCCTCACAACCCTAACCTAACAGTATTGGCGCAAGAAAAATGGCGAGCAATACTTTAGCTCTCCAGCTGTACAGTTTAGAGCCAGATACTAGCTCAGGAAAACAAAGACGTTCGTGGATCTAGTTTTATACAATTTTCATTTCATTTTTATTTGTATAGCACATTTCATGTACATAGACAATTCAAAATGCTTTACATAAACCATTAAAAGAAAAAATCAAAATAAATATTAATAGTGAAGATTAGAATAACATTTAATAATTAAAAAAAGTTAAATAGGCAGGAATAAAACCAGGTAAAAAGGTAAAAAGAACTGAATTTAAAATCAAGAAACAAACATAAAAAAAATAAATATTAAGAGTGATTGGAGTGAGTCTTTAAGGCATTTTAGCGGCAGACAGACTGTAGTTTGCACTGATTCTTACAAGAATATGAGTGACAGTGGGAGGATGTCAGCATGTTTAGAGCATTAGGGATTAAGGTTTGAGGCTGACACCTTGGTGGTCTAATCCATGGCTGCTCAAACTGGCTCTCATTACAAGAAGCTGCAGCGCTTGAAAGTTGACAGCTCCAGAAGGGTGTTTTGATGGATTTTTGGTGGTGATTCAAACTCATGTTGTTCCTGAAAAGGTTAAAGATTCTTGGATTTATTGGGTGTTAAAGATGTTAGCTTCTTCTTGTGAGACCAAACTTCCCTGTGGATGGAAAGAGTGGAACATTAAAGGTTAAAGCAGAGAGGAACTTACAAATGTTGACTCAGGGTTTAGTTGTTGGACTTCTAGTAGTTACAGTTTTACCTTAGCAAACACTGTTCCAGATGGTAGGACTACCATTTTTATCAGACCTGCTAATGCCAAACCAGGGGTCTGCAACCTGGGGCTCTGGAGCTCTTTTTTTCTTTATGGTCGCTCTTTAGCTTTACAGAAAATGCTAATTCTTTGAAGAAATCAATGGTTAGTTAATTTAAGCAGATTTTCTTATCTTGTTATTAACAGTTGCTCTTCTGAGACAAAGTTCTTCAAGTATAAATTTTATTGTGATTTTTTTTTTTAAATCATATTATACTCTAATGTTGTAATGCTTATATTTGGAAGCAAAATGAGAAAAAATATAAAGGTGCAACAAAGTCAGAATGATAGAAAATTAAGTAATTAAGTTAGTAAAGTTTATTTATGCACCTTTAACAGACATGGATAACACAGTGCTTCACAATGGAGAAAACATAAAATACAACCACAGTTTTAAAAGCATGAAAACAAGACTTATCAGCAACAATAAAAAGAGCAAAAAGTACAATTTTTTTTAAAGGTATATAAAACACAGCAGATAAAAACATTTGACTTTCTTACATTTTATTTGTAGAAAATTTGCTGCAGCAGGAGCTTCTGATTAGCCACTGGATGTATTTTATTTTGAAAGGAACTTGTATTTACTGCTGTCAAAAGCAAATAAAATAGAAATTATTAAAAAAAAAATACAACACTTTTATAATTCAGTTATTTTAAATCTTTAAAAACTACATTTTAAAAATGTATGGACACAAAAACATAAAGAAAGTGTATTCTCCTAACAGTGAGGTGGTTCTCGCTGGGTTTTGGTCTGTAAGATCTGGACCAAATGGCTGTTTATGCGTTAAAGGTTGCAGACCCCTGTTCTAAATGAACATGTGACTGAAAAGAGGAGTCCTCAGACTTTACTGCTGGATGTTATGAGAACTGCAGCTGCAAAAAAAGCTCATTGATCAGGTGTGGAACATTTGCAGAGACTTCTGTCAAACAGATATTTATCTCATGTTCAGCAGAGCTTATCCCACAGTTGTTGGAGGGAACAATTTTGGTTTGAGTCAGTGTTATGGGTTTTCTTCTGGTTGCAGTGCAATAATTCTTTTTTCTTACATATTCAAGAACATTAAATGAGGTCTGCTTTAGAGATTGGCCCACATTGGCTTTCCTTTTGTTTTTCCATCTAAAGACATGTTATATTTTAAAGAAAAAAAAGATTCACTAAAAAAACATTGTTTATTCACCTAGTTTCAACTAAATGTGAATGTTGTTGATTTTATTAAGTCTAGGAAAGTAATCTGAGCATTCTCTCTGTGCTTTTGTTTCAGAATGGTACAGACTATGGGTTTTTGGTGCGTCAGAACTCAGAGCTTCTGCGAGCCCTGGACGAGCTGGAAAAAACCTGCAGCGCGCTGAAGGAGGAGAATGGCCTGCTGGTAAGACTAAAAATAACAGCGTGTTCTGCTCACTGAAGGCTTTGTGGAAAGTAGGTCAGAACACCTCAGAAAAAGATGTTATATCCTTCTTCTCCGTTTTGGTCTGATGTCCGTGCGTTTAGCGGAAGAGCAGCGCTCCAGGGACGGAGGAGAAGGTCAGGAGGTTAAGGAAGAAGAACACCGAGCTGGCAGTTCTTGCTAAACGGCTGGAAGAGCGGGCACGGAAACTACAGGAGGCCAACCTGAGAGTGGTGGGCCACACAAAGCAAATATTTGAAATGACTCAACACCAATTTGTGTTTGGACACACTTGGGACTAAAGGCTGCTAGTTACTTTTCTACCATAAAACCCTTTACATTTTATCATTTTGTCACATGTTGGATATGATGATGCTAACAGCAGAATAACCTAACGCAGCACAAAAAATATGAAAATTAAAGATCCACTCCAATGAAAATGGTGCTTTCAACATGCTCTTGTGTCATTTTTCTGAAGGTGGAGGACATTTATAAAGAAAATTAAGCACTAAGTATTTCTTCAAATTGTTGTGAGTTAGCAGCAGACGAAAAAATGCAGTTTGAAAAAGATCCTATTTGTTACGTAGAAAATACACTTGACGGGTCACAAGGTCCTTCTTCCAAGCTCCCATATATAGTCAGTGGCAGCAAGATGGGAAGGGGGGCGGGGTTGCTCTGCGCCATCAGTAAAGGTGCGTTCACCACTTTTCTCGATTTGCGTGGCAGATTCGGCCAGCTCCAATGTTAAATCAATGGTACAGGCACACTCTGAGGTGAACTGAAGCTCTGCATCGCGATTTGATCGACAGGCGCGGCGTGAAGATCTGCCAGCAGCTTGATTTGAACAGCGAGGCGCAAATTGGGTGGCATGGCCAAAATGTAAAATACCTGAAGTTTGACAGACGCTGCATCGCATCTGCCAATCAGGAACTCAGCTTTGGGCGCGTGACTTTTTCAGTGACTCAGTCAGCGGGTAGAATCCTAGTCCAAAGTGAGCGTTTTTTTCCAGAACTTTCATCTTTTTCCTTTACCTGTTTGAGCCGCAGGGTTGAAGAGCTCATCCGTCTACTTTTGGGAGAAGGAGGGATACACTCTGGACAGATCGGCGGCTTTCGCTCCCACGGCTTAGCTCACTCGCTCAATATCCTGTCAGAGAGGGAGACGCTGCGGGTCTGGGACTCATTGAGACATTTAAGATAAAGGAAAAAGATCTCCTAATTTTATTTTTCCCCCCTCGGATTAATACGAAACAGTGAGCCTACAAGCTCAGCCACAGAGACACAGAAACACTGTGGAAACGGCTGTCATACAGACACAGCCCCCTGTACCGGGAAAATCTTTTAATAATAATCTTATAAACTCAAACATGCAGACATGATTACTGATGTTTTCGTAGAACTCTTCACAATAAATAAACCTTATTCCTCGACGTTGTATCTGTCTTCCTTTAATTCCAAGTGAGCTATGCACAGACAGAGATGGTAGCTCCTCCCACATGCGGCCGTGGCGTCAGGGACAGGCAGCGAGCAGCAAATTCACCGCGTGGCGAAAGAGGGGCGGGGCATGCGAATTTGTCGTACATTCACATTTGGTGTTAAAGCACCTTTACTCCTACAACTCAGAGGTGAATTTCTGATGGACTACTACAGCTCTGCAGAAACTATGTCCTTGTAAAACGACACAGATTTTATTGATTTTTGGCTAAAAAGAGCATTATCACAATTAAAAGACCCCTGGGAATGCTTTTAAAATATATCAAAAGATGATTGGAGTGGGACTTCAAGTATTTATTAAGGTTGCAAATGGCCTAATAAACCTCTTTATTTGCACAATTACATGTGGTTGGAGGGACTCAATTTTAGTTTTGAAAAGTGGTTAAGTTAAGGACAGAAGCCAAGTAGCTTTTATAATGAAGAGTTTTCATTATTTCGAAGAATGTCTTGGAAAAACTACATATTTTATTCAGTTCATAAAACCTTTTCTAACATTTTTACCTTGCCACTTTGGGCCAAGCATGAAGTTTAAATGACATTTTTATGTAATTTTTACAAAAAAAACTTTTCAAGATGCTCACAAATATGGATAACGAATTAGAATTAAGGGTTGTCTTGAGAAAAACCTGATAAAATTACTCAAACCCCTAAAGTAATGACATAAATTATCAAATGCTTTATACACATTCAAATATTATGTTAGTTAGCAGCACAAACAGAAGTTTGATTTATACTGTTTGCTTCCTCGTAACCTTACAGTTTCTTTCTTCAGGTGAACTCCCCGTCATTGATGAGGCCTGGGTCTGTGGAACACTACAAGAGAGCGTTTGCCCGTCAGAGAGCCCGTGACCTAGCCCATCATGCTGATGCACTGCTGTCCAAGGACAAGGAGATTGCTGCTCTGCAGCAAGAGTGCAGAGAGCTGGAAGATCAGCTGGGCCATTCTAAGGTAAAAGAAAGAATTGATAAATAGACGTAACTCACGAGAAAGCTGAGTAAGTTTATTTAGCCAAGCACAAGTTGAATGAGTTTGAGAGAATTTTACCTTAATGATCTATCCTTCAGATTTATCTGGGCCAACATAATGTCACAAGTTTGCCCTCTGCTGGACTGTGTGGGTAGTGTTCATCCTCCTAAGCCTGTATTAGAAAGGCTGCGTCACTGCTGATGTGACGACAGATGACAGTGCATGAAAAGGCTGTCATTCTCTGTGCCTGCTGTTAATGACAACTTTAAATGATTGTTCTTAATATAAAAAACTGCTGAGTTTCAGAATAAACCCTTGATATTAAGGTTAAAGGGGTGAGATTATAAACAAAAATTAAATTGGACAATTCAGAGACTTTATCTAACATTTGCCTAACAGAAACAGTTTTACATTTTAAAATAAATGAATTTGCTTGAACATAAAATGACAGTTTTTTAAGCTTGAAGGGTTACCAAAGAGGGAAGTTGGAGGCTGACCACACCCACAGCCGAAATGTGAAAATCCAGTCAGAGGGGTGGGCCTGGGGAACAGGACTGTTATCATTACTGGAGCTGCAGATCATGACGTGGGACTTCTGAAATGACGTGGGACTTACATGGTTTGACCAATCATGAAATTCAAGTGTAATACCTCGTTTCAACCTGTAGGGGGCAGCACGGGTTTTGACTATTTTTTTCCAAGAATTAAACAAGTTTATTATAACTTTTCACAAAATTGGCAATGACCAACACGTTTAAAGCCCCTTTTATAGAGGTCAACAGCCCCAAAAAAGTTGATTTAGACAGATAGATAGGGTCCTTAATAATAATCCCGTAGGAAATTTAAATGTGGTCATCTGCTGACAATCGTAAAAACATACACACATAAAGCACAATAAAAGCAACAGGAGTCGTAGATTTAAAAATAAAATTAAAAGATTAAACAATAAATTAAAATTACAGGAGTTTGGTTACCATTTAACCTCTAAACTTGAGGTAACTGTTCAGTATTTTTTTTTTTTGTTTTTTTAGCATTTATCTATGTTTATGTGTTTTGAGAGTATATATTGAGTCTGAAAAATGTTCTGAACTGATGCCACTTCTGCAGGGGTTGCCTCTTCAGTCAAGCAGAGTGGAGGTTGAGAACCTTCTCCGGGAGTCTCAGAAGGAAGTTCTGCGTCTCCAGAGGCAGCTGTCTGTCACCTCATCCAGACAGCAGGATGACACGGACCTCCACGTCAAGAAATGTGGGGAAAATACCAAAGACAAGGGGCAAGAGAAGGTAAACGCTTCCTGATTAACTAAAATGAGATAAAATTCTCACCTTTTGATTGTAGCTAAAAATGACATAACCATAAATGAAAGACGACTCGGAACACTTTTACAGTACATCAAAAGATAACCAGAGTGGGTCCTTAGCTGAGGGCTTCTCTTTTACTTTCTCCAAAATAGACACCATCCACCCACAGTTCCAGTTAAGTTTAATTTAATAAAACGACAGACCTCCAAGCTACTCTCTTTGCTTCAGGATGTCACTGCTGAATATCAGTCAAGTATTGTTTCTTCTCTGGATGTCCTTCTTAGCCCAAAAGGCTAAGTGGGAAGAGTTCATTTTTAAAAGAAAAAACTGTTTGTTAAAAGCAGAACCAAAGGCTCACATTACTGTAAGTACAGGAAATTCAGCAGTTCTGAAGTGCCTTACAAAAGTGTCTTTACAGAAATAGCAGGATCTACTTTAGGCCAGTTTTCATCTGCCCTAGTGCTTGATACTAGTCCGTGTGTCTCTTCTAGCTATCCCTCCTCTACTCAGTGATGATTACTGGGTTTAAGTGTGTTTAGTCAAACAGAATCGGGAATCACCTGATCCTGCTAATCAGCACTGAGAAGGGCAGGGCAAGCTGGAAAAGACGCAGGACGAGGTTGGAAAACCAGTGCAGGAACAGTGCATCATGGGAACACAATTCTGGGCTTTCAGCAGAGTAGATAGCTTCGGAACAAATCAGGTGTCTCAACAAAACTGATTAAACTCCTTCTTATTTCAATCAAAAAAATTCAGTTTACAAACTGTACGTCATGACTTCACAAGAAAAGCAGGTTGAATACTTTCAAGTACAGGACAGTTTGAAATGTTCAGAGTTCTGAAACACTGCTCTGTGCAGTAGAGTCAAGCTCTTTTTCTAAAACCTGCTTTTTTGTGTTTTTCTGTTGGCGTTTAAACTGTTTCTCTCTATCTACCGGCTTGCTGTTGGACTCAGTACTAATCTGCCACAAGCTGTAATGAGGCGATTCCCTGTCTTTAACTTGTGCCCAGTCAAAGCTATCAAAGTAATACACCATGATCCTCTCTGCATTTAATGCTGATCTTCTCTATGTTCCGTGCTTTTATGCTCTACTCTCTGGTATAAGGATGGAAACAAAACGTGCACTTTGTGAATCTGTGAAATGTGTTGCATAATGCAGTGTTGCTCCTGTTTAAAAGAATTTTGTGCGTTTGAAGCTGCGGATCAATGCATTAAGGGGAAAATGCAATTTCCTGATTTCAGTTTCAGAGATGGGTTTTTAAAGGCGCAGCCTCAGCTCGGTGACCTCGGTTTTACATAACGTTTTAAGACATTGTGTGCAAATGCAAGACTTTCTTGCACAAAACGATGAAGTGCAGAAAAATCTGTGCTTGTGAAGAATGTCGATTGCGGTAATCTCTCATCTGTGGGACGTGCACACGCACACCCTGTGCCACGCGCACACCCAGAAAGGGGCCATGTTGTGTGAACTCTAATCCCCTCCAACAACAGAATGGTACAGTCCAGTAATCCGCTCTCTGTTGCTGTAGCAGCGGTGAGAGGGTTTTGGATGGTAGGTAAGACTACAGCCGCACTAAACACTTTTCGTCCTGCACTGGATAACTAGCAGGCCAAGGAAATCCTTGACGTTGCCACAGATCACACGAAAGGGGTAGGTCATCACTCTTGTCTTGTGTGTGTAGGTGTCAGCTGGACTTTATGTTCTAACCCGTTTTAACAGGAACCTGTGCAGAACTCACAGGGAAAAACTAATGTCCAATCAGAAGTGGGAGAGGACAGGTGCAAAGAGGACTGTCGCATTTGTGTTTGATATCTGTATTAGGAGCATGTTCAAGCATCTCCTTATTGCACTGTCACTCCCAGCTAAAGAAGCTCTTAGATCGAGTGGCTGTTTTTTAAATATTCTCTTCAGTAAATCCTGTGGTAAATCCCAGCCTCATGAGTAACGGGCTGCTGCTTTACTTTAGATCAGGAAGGTGGGGCAAGCACGAGGCCTAGTCAGGGACGGGTTGTCACAGAACTTGGTTTTGTAACAGCAGTATTTTTGGAGCTTCCAGATGTAGCGTTTAAAACGCGCGGAATTGGAGACGAGACGCAGAGGAGCTTTTGATATCTGGACATCGATGTGCTCCGCATTAAACAGAAAATCAACGGCCAGGCCAATCCATTAAGGTGCTTTTAAAAGAAGTGATCCAGTTACCCGTTCCAGTAGTCTGCAGGGATTACACCAATGTGCTTATGGCATCCAGGGCCTGCTGAATGGGATCTGGCCCTGCTTTAGTACGCATGGGCTCAGGGCGCGCTACATCCTGTAGCATAGGTGGAGCACATCAGTGTGACGGAGCACAGCTGCACCTCACTGATAGAAGTCAACTTCAGAGGTGTTCATTTAACTCTGATTAATGATGAAACTTTAATCCATGTTAATGCATTTCATTGGCTTTTTTGAAAGCAGTTTTAAATTTGTTTGTGTTATCTCATTTATTTTAAAAGAAGATACTTTAACTGCTCATCTCTCAGCTTCAGATTTACTATTTTTCTATTGAGCTGCTGTTTGTCCCAAGAATCTTAAAGTGACATGTTCACCCAGAGTCTCTTCTGATCATAATTTACTCTTCTTGACCATTACAGTTTAGTAACTTCGTTTTCTCGTCCACTAAACTCCTGCTATAATATTTTTTTTAACCTTCCATTTAAAAAATCTTTATTTAAAAGTCTTTTAATGAGTCTATAAACCTACATTATATAGTTGTTTATATTGTGTATTTTCTTAGACATCACTCAGACACGATACAGTCTGTATACATTGCTAATGGAGTGATGGATTATGGGAAATTAGCTTGAACCAGCTGTGGATTTACTTCATGTGTTAGAAAACGTGTCAAAATTTCAACACATTTTCAGAGAAACGCCACCGCCATCTGGAGCAAGAAAATGTTTGATAAAAATGAATTTATTTAACATTATTGACATGAAACAATATATTTCAGAGATGGATCAGTACCTTCTTATTTATTTAAGCAAGCTTGGCATATTTTTAAAGCATATTTTAAATTTTGCATCCTAATTGAGGACAATGGTTTTCATTCTTAACAACTTGGATATTTTTCTCTTAAAGCTTATTTTCATTATTAAGGAAATAACAGTAAAACATCCTTGCACACATCCCAGATTTGAAAAGAATTAAACATTTTGATTCTGTTTACTATCTTATAATGCAACTGACAAAAAATCTTTGACGTTTTGCTTCTAAAGTTTATATGAGATATCCTTCCGGACAGTGAAAGTATATGTTTGTAAAATTAAAGCTGGCGGGTTTTTCTCTCTACTTGTAATGATCGATGCCAAAACACTCAGCTGCATCCAAAGTAAGTTTTATGAAGAGTTGGCACATAAACCCTCATAAGACATTGTTAAAGCTCTCTGTGCTCTCTGTGACAGCCTAATTCCATGTATAAATGAGGTCTTATGTAATATTCCTCCCTTTGATTTCATTTCATGTCAGAATTATATCACATGCTGACAGAAGCCTGATTATAGCTGCTTTTAGCTCATCGTTTAATGTCCTTTTTTTCTAGAAGCTCTCAGTTTGTATGAAAAAGTCACGTTTGCTCACCGAGAGAAACGAAAACAGCAAGTGCTGCTGATGTGAGACGTGTCAGCCCGCTCTGTGTGTACACCTTCAAGACCTACAAGCTAGTTAGGAGTCATTACAGGATTGGCTGGTTTAGCTACAACTAAAAACAAATATGGGAGTTTTGCCAGGAGTCAGAGATGGCTGTTTGTGCATTGATCTCTGAAGGAGCAGAAAAATGAGCAGCGACTGCTTAAAAACCCTCCTTTCTGTGCAGTGTTCTTGACCAGAAGCCAATGGTATTACTGTAGTCCCCTCCTGCTTGCCTTTCGTCACCACCTCTAATGCCATCTGGTCTGGTGTCCAAAAGATAAACCTGGGATAGCCTCACTTAACAGACAGGTCACTGAACTGCCGTTTAGCACTCGACGTGACTGTCTCAGAAGTAGACCGGCATGTTTTTGTTGTTGTGATAACATATAAAGCGAAGCAACAACTGATCGTCTACAATGAATTCATCCGTGTTCTGCGAATTTACTTCATAGCTATCATACAAACACTGAACCAAACTGAACTGATGCTAACACATCTAGCTTTCTTATTTTTATTTATTTATTTAGAATTTTGTGTTTGTGTGTTTTTTAATATTTTGTGTTGGATTACTTGCTTGCATGTTTTGAACGCTGCAGCAATATATTATCTTTTTATTTAGGTCCATCCTCTGATCATTGTAGTTCTAATTTGGAGGAGTGACATCATTTCTATCTGCTGTATTTTTCTGGACATGTTTAATTGGAATTATGCATAAATACATTTCCTTTCTCAGTTTTTGTTTGAATCTCTCCTTCCTCCTCTTCTTTGACCTGTGACCTTTGCCAATAGGGTCAAGGAAAGGGTTTTTGAGAAGAGGCTGTACTGTTGTGGCTGTCACTCACTTTGTTCTGAAGGTGTCCTTTAGACCGTAAGCATAAAATTGGAGTTGCATCAAATGGACTTTACACTTTAACAACAACAGCAACTTTAAAAAAGTTGTGTAGAAGTATGATAGGCACCAGGTTTTCAAATGAAAGGTATATTTTTGTTCAGTATTTTATTCAGGTCATGTATTTTTAGAATAGGGTTGTTCAAGTAGCTTTTCTACTGATTTCCCTTTGTAAAATAATTTAAAAAATACTGTACTATTTGAAAGTTGTTGAAAGTTGGAAAATGATTTTATAGCTTAAAAGTTCTCAAAGGGGGCTGCACGGTGGCACAGTGGTTAGCGCTCTTGCCTCACTGCGAGAAGTCCCTGGTTCTAATCCCAGCTGGGAGCTTTCTGTGTGGAGTTTGTACGCTCTCCTTGTGCATGCGTCTGACTCCAGCTTCTTCATACTTAAGGACATTCTAAAGTGTCCCTAGGTATGGGTGTGTGTGGGAGTGATAGTGTGCCCTGCAACCGATCTGTCCAGGGGCTATCCCGCCTGTGTCCAACAGACTCTGGCTGCCCCGTGACCCCCAAGGAGATACAGCGGGTTAAGAAAATGGATGGATGGAAGTTCTCAAAGGGTTGCAGAAGAAAATGTTTATTGAATCCTCGCTGAAAGTATGCTGACACTAAGTCCTGTATCATTGAGGGAAAAATCCCTGATGTTTACTCAATAAATTAGAATGTTTACATTGGAGAGGGAAAAAAATGGAGCTGAACAAATATAGCCAAAAGACATTAAAGTAGGTAAACATGGCACCATGGGCAAAAAAAGTTGGACGATTTTAAACCATTTTAAGAATCTATATAGTTTGATTGCTAGTTAACTATGATAAAAAGAATCTTTAACTTTAAAATACTCAGTAATGTCATCATTTCAGAAACATTAATAAGTAAAAACAAAGTAGTTTTTTCCAGATGCATGACTGTTTTGTTTTCTGTATAGAATATCCAAAATGACACACTGTTAAGAGAAATATATGTAGGTTATTATTGAAGGTACTCAAGTAAGTCAACACCTTATTTGCAGCAACATTGTCCATCTATTATCCTAGTCTTTTTTCCCCTGGTATTCAATAGATGTCATTAACTTTTATTTAATTTTTACTTTCAAGTTTTTATTAGAATAAGATATATGTGGAAAAGAGCTCACTGCAACATAAAGTTGTCAACTATGTTTGATTTAGGGTTGCTCCATATTATGGTCAAAATATGACCTCGGCCTGAACTCAATTTTATTTCTCAGTTTGTATTACATGGCGATTATTAAGGATTTTTGTAAAACTATATTCATATCTTTGATGATAATCAATACGCATTCTGCTTTTGTTACATGATGTACAATAAGGATAATCTGCACTAGGACTGAAAACATATTAATAACTTTAAATAGATGTTAGGAACTAGATTATTATGATAACTATAGAGAATTAACAATACAAGAGGGGTGGGATCATATAAGTTTGGTTCTTTCTACTCCCTTTTCAACAACGAATCAAACTTTGCATGGTTACTCAAACTCTTTTTGATAATCATTGTATTTATTAGATCCAGTGTGTCATGTGTGAACTGAAGGCACTAGGCAAATAAATCTGTGATTAAGATCAACTAAAATGCCAAAAAGAGTGCTTCATTTTTTATTTTTTTATTGTTTTCAACCTATTTATGAATTCATATCATATCGATTTGATATATCTATTTTTTATTGTCTTTTTCCCTTGTTTTCTTTTTTAATTGGTTGAAATAAATCATTCAATCCTATGATATTTATGAAAAGTGCTCTGTGTTTTCCAAAAACTACATCAGACAGGCATGACAAGAGTTTTACTCAAGCTCATAATGGATGGAATACTTTAGTTCATTTATTGCAAAATGTGAAATAGCAGCTTTTTGTATTTTATTTGGTGGTGGTTTATTACGATCAGACCGAAGCATAAGACCAATGCAGACAGAGCCTGTGCAGACAGGAGAAGGCTGTGGAGGATGGACCCTCCTCTCTGCACGAGCTACAGCACCTCTTATCCTGTTACGGGGTCATGGCCTCAGCAGCACTAGCACAGTTTTACCTTGAGTATTATTAGGTTTGCACTAAGTTTAGGAGGTGCATCCCTTCTCTCAATCCCTCCTTGCCCACTCTCACCTCGATCTGGGGTAACTGTCATAGACAGCAGCTAAAGTCATTAAGGAAAGCAAACTGTCACTCCACTTTTCCTGGTTGGAGAATAGAGGCTCCTGGATCATTTCTTCAGAGGAACTGGTCCATTAGAAAGGAACCTCTGTTAATTCTCTGTTTTGCTTGTGAGAATAGAAAACTTGGACACAAACTGACTTGTTTTTCAGAGATTATCTCCACAAAGTTAAATAAACCTTCTGATTTTTTCCGCCCTTTTCAGGTTGGAGGAGAAACCCCATGTGTGGGGTTAGATGAAGCTCCGTCCAGGTGTACGAAGACTCCTACAGAGGAGGGGGAGTCGTGGCTACGAGTGACGCCCCCATCGGGCCTTAGCCCGAGCCCCTCCCACCAGGAGGACCCCCCTGAAGAGCAGCGGATTCAGTTTCTGGTGAGAGCCGTTATATTCCACCTTAACCACTTGACACCTATTGATGCAAATATGCATCAAACGATTTCAAGTCCAAAATTATCTTAATTTAGCAAAAATATAAGGGATTTTTTTTTTTTACTGAAAAGGGGTTAAATTCTCATGAACATTAAAGAGGAGTTTATGGATGCAGGACTTTTCCACTGCATGTTTATTTTCATTACTGAGAACAAATTATATCTAAGAGATGATAAATGCAGTTTGATTTCCATCGACGCTCCACCAGTGTAACCAAGTTGATCCGTCCCCCAGAGTCGATCATTTAGTCACTCTCTGCAGCAAAAAAAAAAAAAAACTTTCTGTGCCAAATAGCAGGGATCTAGTTTTGCAATCCACTTTGCATCTGATATAAATCTGAAGCTTGAGTGTCATTGCAGTAACTGCACTGACTGCTGCTGCAGCACAAACCACCATCAGATTTGTTACGCAATCCTGGGATGATCTTTTCTCTTGGATGCAGGAAAGCAGCACACCGGCCTCACGGATCCTACAGCTAGCTTTCGGGCTTTTTATAGACCTTGTTGTAAGCTGTTTGCTGACCTTCCTGGTCAGGATGGAAAACCGAGCAAAGGAGATGCAGACTAAGCAAAACAGAAGGAACCCCAACAGGAAAGACAAACCCAGTGAAAAAGGAATGTATTCAAGGAGAGTCGTGGTCCAAGAGTGTGTTAGTGGATGCCTTAGTGCAAGATCTATGAAGAAGGAAGGTTCTCTTTGAGGGTGCTAAAAGCTGAGGGTTGAATCACAAGAAAAGAAGCAGCTTCTGTCTCCCACTGTTAACCCAAAAGTGATGCTTAACTCTAAAACTGTCAAATATTGTCTTTAGGAACTGATTCTCTTCTTCAACCTCCAATGAAAATTGTGTTTTTTGGTGTTCATGATGGAGGACACAGATAAAGAAAACTAAGCTTAAAATGACATTTCTGAGCATAATAATTAATAATAATAATAATTTCTTTATCTATAGCGTAATGAATCAGGAGCAGATGAAAAAATACGATTGGAAAAAGCTTGTAGTTGTTATACACAAACTATAAGCTCCCTGCTCCGCTCCATTCTGATTCATTCACTTGTAGACAAATAGATCCATATATGTCTTCATTATCCTCGTCTGAGCTGATATCTGGGGTTAAAGCTGTACAGATGGATAGCTCTGATATTCCTCACCATTTTTGTTGTATTGGTAATGTTAGATTGGGGGTGTGAGGGGCTATTAGCTAGCAGGAGAAAGTGAAAACAAAGGGATGATGGGAAATGAGTGCAACCTTACTCCTTTCCAGCTGTAATGATTAATTGACAAATCAATTTCTATTCCTACAATCCAGGTAAATCAATCTGTCTGGGGTAGAATCCAACTGAATTGACCTAAACCATTATACATTTGTTTAAAAATGAGTTAAATTGATAATCATTTTGACATTGGAAAATACCATTTGGATTGAAGTACAGTATATTTATTTTACTGTCACGTAAAAACAACTAAGTACCATCACAGCAGACAGCATACATGTGATGTTAGTCAGCAGAAAAAGACCAACCATAATTACAATCTAATGTGTGGAAACACAAAGACACGACCATACAGTGTGGTAGAATGTTCCTATGATGGTCAGTTTGTGTTATTTTTAAGTGGAAAAGCAACAGAGGGCTGAACTTTATCAAACTAAAATGATAATGTATTGACATTTATTCTTGTTTACTTGTTGGTTTGTACACATCTTTAATTTACACTTGATTATCTTGTAAGAAATACAAGGAATCTTCCGTCCCAGGTATTTATCTCCGAGTCACACTGGTTGAATATGATGTCTTGGATCGATTTTAGGTCAGAGAAAACAGTTGTTTTAAAATGAATCAAAATCAAAAGTGAATCGGATCGGCAACCACAAATATCAAATCGAATTGTTGCTAAAATGAATCGTTACACCCGTACTGCCAACAGTCCCGCCCACAACTTAGAGATGAATTTCTAATGAACTACTGCCACACTGCAGAACACTTTTGCAATAAACCTGGAGAATACCTTTAGTAAAGAGATTGTTTTAACCTTGGTAACATCAGTTTAGTTGAATATATTTTCATGTTTTGGTGCACCAGTTCTGTCTGTTTCTATAATTGTTTGTGTAGATTTTTCAAAAATTAAGTTGAAATCAGTTATCTAGTTCTAGTTACATTAAAAAAAATAAGGGAGAACTCAAAGCTGAAGACTTACGTTTGTTTTTTGAAGTCCTAATTCACACATTTACTGTAAAAGCATTCCCAGTGTTCTTTTAATTGTGATTATGCCGTTTTTAAGAACAATCAAAGACCCTGTGTTGTTTTCTAGGACAGTTTCTGCAGAGCAGCAGTTGTTCATTAGAAATTTGCTTCTGAGTTGTGGGAGGGACTGTTGGCGTGGAGCCACTCCGCCTCCCCTTCCCCTCGTTGTTGCAGAGCGAAGCGGGGAGCTTGTGGCCCGCCCAGCGTATTTTCAATGCAACAAATATGATCTTTGCAAAAGAGCACTGTATCGTCTGCTCCTGATTCACGATGATTTGTAAAAATAGATACACAGAAATGCAATTTCAAGCTTAATTTTCCTCATGTATGTCCTCCATCATTAGAAAAATGACACATGAACATGTGAAAAACCAAAAAACAGTTTTCATCAGAATGGGTCTTTAAACACCGACATTTTCTTTAAAAATAACAATAGTTACTCAGACAGCATTTAACCCAAACATCAGTATGTCGACCGGCTGACTTTACAGGAATAGATTTGACTATTTTAGCAGCTGTTTAACTCTATATGTAAACATCTATGTTTTGAAAGTCTCACCTTACTGTCTGTAAAACTTTTGACCAGAGAGGGTTTGTTAAATTTGTCAGAGAAATATTTAGGTTTTTTAGTCAAAATGGCAAATCTACTCTGTGTTATTTACTAAAGATTGAATCTGACAGGTTCTTAATCAAACCCAATGATCTATGGAGATTCTATGTTTTGGTTAAAACACACGCTTTCCAGGATTTGTACAATAGTAAGCTACATTATAACGTGTTTTAGACACCTCTCATGTCTTTGAGTCATTTGGTTTTAGCAGAAAGTCATCATAGCTTTCACAAAGACTATGTAAGCATTTTAAAAACTTAACTGTATGTGAATATTGCACATTTACTCCAAGCTGTTTTTTTTAAGACATTAGTTTTGTTTTTGTTTTTTTACATGATAAAAGAAAATTAAAAAAATTAAAATTGGATGTCATGAAAAACTTTTAAAGACTCACTTTGATGAAAACTGTGTTTTTTTTAACATGGTCTTGTATCGATAATGGAGGACATATACAGAGAATTGGAAAGGAGTGATGGCTGTGATGCTTGTGAAGCTTGTAGCAGGAACACACCTGCTGCTTTACTCCATTCTTGTAGACAAATAGAATCATGTGTCTTTGTTTTCCCTCTCCGAGCTGGAATCTGGCAACAAACCGTGCAACAGGATAGGTTGGGGTTGTAAGGGGCTGTAAGCTATCAAAGCAAAGGAATGATGGGAAATGGGGGCAGGCTTACTCTGAGGCAACAATCCCGCCCACAACTCAGAGGTGAAATTCTAATAAACTACTGCCTCTTTGCAGAAACAGTGCCCTAATAAATGACAGGTTTTAATAATCATAATTGAAAGACCACTTGGAACCCTTTTATATAGATGAAAATATAATCGGGGGAAACTTTGAAGCATTTTAGTCCTTATAAAAAATGGAAATCTTGATCCTCAAAAAGAACACACTGCTTAAGACGTAAGGGGTGCCTCAAAGTTTTACACTCAGTCATTATTTAGCTCAAATATTTGTTTTGTATTGTTTTCCACAGTTTCCCACAGATTCCTAAACTAAAAGTTTGCAGTCAGATGTCAGTACGGTTTCAACAATTTACTTTCTTCACAGTTCGGCTCAAATCTCAATTTTTGAGTCACAGTAACAGTTATGTTATGGTATGTTTTTTGCTAATAGCAAAGTTATTGTGAAGAAAGATATTTCAGTTGGCTTATACAAGACCTATTTTAATGTAATTTTAAAGAAAGTCCTTTTTAAATTTAGCATAAACAGCATAAGTTGTTTGACACTTTCAACATTAACACATACGCAGTAGGGATGCAGTGGTTCATGTTCTCTGCTGTTCGGTACCATGGTGTAACATACATTTCAGTTTTAATCAAGAATTATGGTATCCCTGGTGTCACTAGCAAAGTCTTCTCGAGTTCTTGATTTTGTCCAGATTTTTACTTTTCTGTGATTTTGGTTTTCAACATGAACCAGGAGACGGTATTCAGGCCTTGTACTTCGGGTTCCTTTTTTTTAGAGAATTGCACAAACAGTACCCTCACTATAACTTGATTTCTACCTTTGATATCACAAGGAGCATTTTTCTGAGTTTAAAGTTCAGCTTAATTTTCTGAGTTCTCAGGTCTCATCTTAGATGCCTGTTTTCCAGGAAGAGTTTTATTGTTAAATCTTTCTCTAGTACCTAGACATATTTCATGATAACTCTAAAGATAAAAGATTTAAAAGTTATTTAAAAACTTGTAAAGGTCATCCTGGTTGGCACAGTGATAAATCCATAAACATTAGGTCAACTTGAAGTCAGATTGACCAAACAAATTAGGCCCACGTGTTTTTCTTCAGTTGTGTGACAAACCTTTGAATTGTTAGCTGAACTTCACAGTGGTGTTGTAGCAACCCAGCAGAGCATCCTTACATCACACACATGGCTCTCCAAAGCTGTGACAGCAACACAGTCATCCAAATCAGGCCACAGATTGCATTTTAATTATCTTTATTGTCTTGCTGTGTCATCACTGCTAAGTGTCACGGTATCTCTTCCTGTCAGCTGCTGGTGGTCTGCAATTAGCCAGTCTGCAGCTTCCCTCCTCTCAGTGGCTGTGGTAATACTTTTTTCAGGCCCCATGGTCATGGTGAAATAAGCTGATTTCTCCTGCACTGCTCCTGCATGTAAGCTGCATTTAGAATAATTAGAGGATGCTAAGCTTTGTAATACCTCAGCGCTGCTCTGTCTAAGGTCAAATATGGAACTGAAGTCAATTAATTCTGTTTTCCAAAGTGAATACAAATAATTTGGCTTTGCGCCTGTGTGCACAGTTAGTTCTGATTGGAGATCAGGGATGAGTCGTTTTTGTGTCCCTACAGGAACGTGAGCTAAACAGCAAGAGAAAAGAATGTGAAGATCTCGAGCATGAAGTAAAGAAGCGACAGAGAAGATGTCTAGATTTGGTAAGCAATCTAACTTTGCTCCTTGACGATCTAAAAGCTTTCCATCGATCTCTGATCTCAAGTTTGATTTTTGTTTTTCGAACAGGAGAGCCAGCTTGAAAATGAGCGAGGCAAAAATGAACACTTGAAGGAGGAGGCAGATCTCCTCAGGAGGAAGGCACTGCTGCTCGACCAGGTCAGTGCTCGGTGCTCTGCTCAGTACTGGTCTTCTTTAGATAGTCTTGTAAAGTGAAGCTGCAGTGATTTAACTCAATTCATCCTGTTGCTGTCTCTCAGTCTCGGGCTGAGAATGAGGAGTTGAGGGAAGAACTCTCTGAAGTGACCGCTCAGCGTAATTCAGTTCTCGAGGAGAACCAGAGACTCCGTGCCAAACTGGAGAACCTAGAGCAGGTCCTAAAGGTACTGCAGGAGTCAAACCTGTTTCTCAAAAAGTTCTCTCCACACAACCTCGCTGATATGCCGATCTCTCTCTGAGCAGCACATGCGAGAGGTCGCCGAGCGAAGGCAGCAGCTGGAATTGGAACATGAGCAGGCTCTGGCTATCCTTAAGTTCAAACAGGATGAAATCAAACGGTTACAACGGGTAAGAAACACTTCCATGGAACAATAGAATCGCTCAAATATTGGGTTTGCACCCAGCATTGGGCAATATGAGCTAAAAATATTTTTTTTTCATACCAAATTCAATTTCCGGTTTAAATAAATTTTATACTTCTTCCCTTTACTTTCTTTAAAAAAATGTTAAAATATATCTAAAGTGCTGCTCCAATGAAAATCCTGTTTTTTTTAGTTTTTAACGTCTGTTTGGCATTTTTCTTATGAAAGAGAATAAATGTAATAAGAAATCTTTTTGTTTTTTGCATTTCCGAGTATTTCTCCTTTTAAATCTCTGTCAGTCAAACTGTCACAGACTCTGTTTGAATGAATGATCTTCTTTACATCACAACAGCTCTGCTGCACCTGAGAAAAACCTCTCATCTGGCCCGGCTAGCATGTCTAGCTCAGGTGCTGGAGGAGAGAAGGCGGGCTGCTCAGCTCCAAAAGTCATCAAGATAGTCATGGGGGACTCTAACAAAAACTCTTTAATTTTAATATTTTCTTTGAGAGTTGACCTGAATTCAAATACAAGCTGTAAAATTCTTTGTAAAACAATGCGGTAGGTGTTTCATGAGCTGCTGCTAGCCTTAGCATTTTATAGAGAGCAGCGCTTTTGCATGTGACAGAGTTCCATTAGCTGTCACACACCTGGAAGTATGACATTTGTTTTTGGCATTTGACCCCTCCCCTGGGAGAGTGGTGAGCTGAACCCACTCCAACTCTTTAACCCTCCAGAACAAAAGAAACAATTTGCTTCTAAACTTTCAAAATTAGATTGATTTTTTATTTTTTTATTTTAGGTACCACCAATTACAGCGGCCAAAAAAATAAAATGAAATAAGCTAAAACAATAGTTAAAAAGAAGGAAAGAACAAAGAAATGAAGAACATAGACCAAATGTGACCCCCTGGGTCCTACAGGGTTAATACTGAATGTAAAACAGGGATGTAGTGGGTCCCATTTTTAGTCTTGGGTATGACTTTACCATGGATTTGAACTCGCGACCTTCCAGTCTTAGGACAGACACTCTACAACAAGGCCACCGATTTGGCTTGTTTCAGTTTAGTTTCAGGGGTTGAAACAAATTTGTCGTCCTTACTCTTTTGAAGGCCTTCAAACAAATTTTACAGAGTTCGTTGCTCCAAGTCTGAGGTTGCAAAACCGAACCAGTTCCAACTGAAGAGGTTGCTCCTTTTTTGGGAACAAATTCCTCTTTGCCATTGCCATTTTAACATCACTGCCTTACGAGAGACAGTAACAACAGAAGCCCAAAAGCCAAGGATCCTGAGGAAATAAAAAAAAAATCCCAATTCTCCCTTGAATAAACCCTTTTAAAGAAAAATAAAACTGATTTATCGCCCAGTCCTGCTTGCACGCTTACTTTCAGTGTAATAAATTGAAAATTGGCTTCTTTGCCCAGCAGGAGGCAACCTTTGGACACCAAAAACACTGAGCCAGTGGAGCTCCCTTTGCTTTGACTTCGATTTTTATGAGCAAACAATCAAGACTGAAGTGACTTTTCATCTCGTTTTCATCTTCAGGCTCAGTTATTTGCCAAGAGGGAGCATGAAGGAGTGGTTCAGATGCTGGAGGTGAGTTTCTGCAAAACCCAGAGACTGAAGGAGTACAGAAGCACTCACATCAATTTTGTAGTCACACTGCAAATCCCCAACTAGAATAGAAGTAAAAAAGGAAAACGTTTCTATAGTTTGGTATAAAACAAGTGAGATAAGCCAAAAGCTTGGCATGAATTTATAAATCTGTCGCACTTCTTGTGTGTTGAACGACTATTTAAATCCACTGTTTCTGTGCAAAACAACTCAAAACATCACATTTTCTTATTTTAAAAAAGTTAATTGATTTTTGATTCAGATAATATTCTTGTCAAGCATTTTGCAGAGATGCAGTTAAAGAAAGTAGACAAAGCTTTGAAGCTCAGAGCCGTCTGAACAGATGGCCGCTCGGTGACATTCAGGCTTGCTTTCAGTCTGAGTGTAACACCCTCCGAAGACAAAGTGAATCCAGGCAGCAGATGACTGTAGAAATCCCCGTCTGTCTGCGTGATTGGCCTCTGATTTTGAATGATTGAAACAGAGAAGTTCAAATTAAGTGCTGTTCTTATCACACGTTTCAGTTGTTTTTTATAAGTGTGTGTTGTGTTTTAGGAGTTGACTCAGCTTGTGTTGCGGCGGGAGCTGGTAGAGTATAGCTAAACCTGCTTTAAAGTCTCTTTTACTCCTGGCTGTTTTTGCTGTTTGCTTCCAGCCTCATCTTTTTTAACCTGAACTATAACAGCAGACCTCCTTTCCTCCTGAGAGCTCGAGTTTGCTGCCTGGTTAACACACAGCCTTTCCCAGTCTCTTAAGCAAATGTTGCGTTTGTTTTTATGTGAAAGGCTGCTGTGGCGGGAAACAAACTGTTTCTGGTTAAGACAGCAGCTTTTCAACCGGATTCGTATGTTTCTTTTTTCACAAGCATGCCTGTGTTTGTTTTGTCACTCTTTGTGTTGTCTCTTTGCTTACCAGAGTACACTGGACTGCATGCAGGTACTTCATGACCTCTTTATCCAAACCTTTCCCTGTCTCCTGGTGTTTGAAATGTCAAACCCCCGTGACTTATTTCCCCACACTGACACAGAGTTCTCCATCCAATGATGTGTTAGCATCATGTGTGTGAAAGAGAATCAGGTCATTCAGCAAATGCCAAATAACTAATCTGTGACAGTTATCACTCTAAACCACACAGAACATTTAGCGCGTCAGTTGTCTTTTTTGCATCTTGTTTTCAAGAGCAGTGAATTTCTGCAGGTTTTCCCTCTTAAAAAGATGAGTTTGGTCTGTGAAGTTCATCCTAAAAACACTTCAGCTGTGAGAGACGGGATGTAAAAAATTTTTTTTAATGATTTTTAAAGAATTTATTGTCAATGACAGAGGTGAACGGTTTCCTGTAGGGGTTCTTTGCAGGTTAGTGCTGTAGCTGCTGTTTTGGTCCATTCTTGCATGCAGATCTCCTCAAGAGCTGTGATATTTTCTCCATTGATTTTCTGTAGGATTTTTGTCCAGAGACTGGCTGGACCACTTTAGAACCTTGAAATGTTTTCTACAAAGCCACTCCCTTAGTGCCCGAGCGATGTGTTTTAGATCATTTTCATGCTAGTAGATCAAATCATGTTTCATCCTCAATGGCTTTCACTAATGGAAGGAGGTTTTTATCCAAAATCTCAACATACATGGATCAGTTCAGTCGTCCTGTCCTCTTTGTAGAAAAACAACCCCAAACCATTATGTTCCCACCCCCATGCTTCACAGTAGGGATGGTATTCTTTGGATGCAACTCAGCATTCTTCTTCCTCCATACCAAAGAGTTCTATTTTTGTCTCATTTGACCACATGACCTTCACCCCATCCTCCTCCAGATGGTTCCTGGAGAACTTTAGACGGTCTGGATAAGTGTTGGTTTAAGCAAGAGGACCTCTGAATTCATGACAATGTAGTGTGTCACTATGGTAACCTTGTTACTGTGGTTCCAGCTCTCTTCAAGTACTACTAGACTATTCTTCAGCATTCTTAAGATTATTTGTTCCATGAGGGGAGATCTTTCATGGAGCTCCCGGTGGAGGAAGATGGTCAGTGATCTACTATTTCTTCCTTCTCATCAAGCTCTTGCTTGTTGTAGATTGGTTCAGGTGTACAATCTTGTCCTTGGGGGTACTTCGACAGCTCTTTGGTCTTGGCCATGGTGGAGAGGTTGCAGTCTGTCTGTTTAAGGATGTGGATGGGTTTCTTTGATATGGATAACCAGTTCAGACAGGGGACATCAATGCAGGGGATGAGTGGAGGATAAAAGAACTTCTTTAAAAATTATACAGTATCATTTCCTGGATTTTTTTTCACTATATGTCTCTTACAGCTGAAGTTTGTTTTTATGATGAACATTACAGACCAAAATCATATTTTTAATTGGGACAACTTGGAGAATCAGTAACTGACAAATATTATTTTTTGCCCCTCTTTATATGTCAGTTCTTCACAGTATTCTTAGTTCAAATTAATCTTTTAAACTGTCATGTAAAAATGAAGGTATATGTTGATATTGCTTATGCTATTTTTTACTTTTCATACACATAGTAGGATTTCTATTGAAATCTTTCAAAGTGATCTCATGCCTTTGAGTCTTTTTCACTTTACTCCATTTACTAAATCTGTTTAGTTGTGATCAGTGTTGCTTATGGTCAATTAATTCAGCCTGCTTCTAACACTGATATATGAACAATATATTTTAAAAAAAGAAGCAACGTACAAGATTAAAATCTTTTCAAAGAACAACTCTGAATCAAAAAGTATTCATGGAAAAAATAAATTAAAGTGCCTTAGTTTATCTGAGGACGTACAGTTATAAATAATCTAAAATATCCTTTTTTTTTTTTTTTTT
>NC_050525.1:4112854-4127232 GCF_002922805.2 Oryzias melastigma | reverse complement strand
TTTTCCTAATAAGTTTATTTTTGTAAAAGCTTCTTCAAGAATATCAGTGAAAATAGTTTTTAAAAACCTAGACTGCAGAAGCATGGACAAATAAAAGTTTAGAATCAATATGCTGCAGTTCCCACTCAAACACCCACAAACCCCAAAGAACTGGAGCAAGACTGTAAGGAACAATGGAACAGAAATATTTCACTTTACAGTCAGAAACCGATATCCCACAAATGACAATCACTTTTGATTATTACTTAAAGTAACTGAGGTATCTACTAGACCTGGTGACGACCTGTGGATGTTTTAATTGAAGGTTTTCTTTATTTTTCACTTGACTGGTAGTCAATTCTATCTATGTTTGACATGACGATCGACTGCATGAATAGATGAGATCTGACAGGAAATGTTGCTCAGACAGTTTAATGCAGAGGCTTCTGTCAGATCAGGCTGCCAGGAAACTCCCACCACAGCCGGAAGTGAAATCAGCCACATATAGAAACCGAGTGGAGCTGCAGCAAACTCGTGCACGTTTTTTCACAAACAACCCCGTTCTGGTGGCTTTGTCTCACACAGAAACAGGCAAAGAAGTTACTTGACATCATTTATGTTTCCCTACCCTTCAATTGTTAAACTTTTAATACCTGTTTTAATTTATGTCCCCTGAACCTTAAACTCGGTGTTTGGAGCCTGTAAAGATGCAGTTTGTTTGCCTCGTAGAAACCTGTCTTTACATTTAGAAGTGTTGTTTTCTCCTCTAAAGTGTGAAGGCTTTTTTTAAAAAAGGAAAGAAAATATTTAAAATGACAGTGGTCGTGTTCACAAAAAGCTCTAAAAAGATCTAAAATGTCTTAATCAGAAGTTCCAGATTTAAAACAGACGAAAGACTTAATAGAGCAGTTTAAATGAGAACATAAAAAAGAGGTTGACCCACTTTCTAGGGTGAATATGATTTGTAAAACAATCTATTCTTGATAGTTTGTTACCTTTGTACGAAACCAATATGTCAAATCAAAAATGTTACATGTTTAGAAACAAAAATGTTCGAATGCTCTTGTTATTTTTTTATACCTAGGAGTAGTTTTTGGACTTTTTGTGAATGTGACTGCTGAACCAATGATAGGGATAGAAAAGTATAAAGGATAAAATTTTTCTGCTGACACTTGCTTCTGCTTGCCTGGCACAGCGTTAGAATCTTACACTTAGAGGCATCTTAAAACACTCATGCACACAAATCAAACAAAGCTTTTGCACAAACTGTTTTAAGCCTTGGTCACATGCACCTGTGCAGGGTTTGACTCCTGCATGGCTGCAGGGTTTTGGGTTGTAGGGTCGCAGAGAGGAGCGGATGTATCTGACCCCGGGATCACACTGCATGCAGTCCTGTAAGGACAGTTGTTACTAAGGCTTTAAACAGAAAACAAGAGATTTATCTCATCACTGAAATAGTATAGTGGCTTGTTAAGGCTGTATTCTTTTCTGTTTCCTGTGATTTTTTTGTAAATTTTCTGTAGTCAAAGGTACGAGAGCTTGAAGAGAAATGCCGCAGCCAGAGCGAACAGTTTGGCCTGCTCTCCCAAGAGCTGGAGAAGTTTCGACTGCAGGCCTCCAAGGTGGACCTGGCCAGCTCTACCCTCCTGAACAACCCCAGCCTCTCTGTTCTGACCAACGGAGTGGGCCTGACTACAGAACGAGGTGAGCCACTGAGACCCGGGGATGAAGTCAGCATCCCTGTAGGTATTGGTACTTTAAACCAATGTTTTAAATAACAGTTTAAAACAATAATAACAGCTAAGCTCACCCCAGTGCATTATACTGTAGTTCAGTTTTTCCACCAGTAATCTTAATCCAGTCGTTTCTTCAAATCCATTCTTTAAAGGTTGAATTTTTACACTCCTTAGATGCATCTCTTTTGCATATGAAAATGACAACTTTAATCGCCAAAGTTGAGATAAACTGTCCTATGTTTTTTTTTTTTTAAATACAGCAAAAAAATAAAATAAAATAAGTCCTGCCTTTGAGCTCCTACAGCAGCCAACCTCTTTCTCCTGCACTCTTGCTGTGTTTTAGACGGCACTGCTGGCTCATGGGATGAAATAGCCTTCTGGAGTGTGGAGGGAGGGGACACTCTGTCCTGCCCTGAGGATTTTGATTGTCTTGGTACT
The DNA here is from genome assembly GCF_002922805.2 of Oryzias melastigma. NCBI lineage: Eukaryota > Metazoa > Chordata > Actinopteri > Beloniformes > Adrianichthyidae > Oryzias > Oryzias melastigma. The sequence continues at coordinate 4,125,079 of NC_050525.1, read as the reverse complement.
CTTTGTTTTCTTTTGTCCCGTCACTCATAACGTGCACGGCATGCTCTCACCTGCATCCTCATTGTAAGAGTCTGGCGCCGCGGCGTGTAATTCCCATCATCACGAGGGTCAGTGCTCTGGGATGAGGAGCAGAGTGTCTGTTGAGCGTGGAACCAGTTAAGCCCCTTAACCGTTGTGGTGTGACACACGTTGACATAAGATACTGTGACCTCTGGCATGAGACAGATGGAGACAGGATTTTTTTGTCCTTCACCGTTCTAATCAGCCATGTTCAAATCTCGCACCTCCTGCATGCCAACCAGCTATTCCAACCAGCCAGCAGGTTAACCAGGTTAACCAGAGGGCTTTGTTGTTCTCCAAGGACACGGATTATTCTCTTCCTGTCTTTCCTGATAGATGTGGCGGCTGCCCTGCGCATGGGGGCCACCCCCCACCCTGCGGGACTCTCCAGGGTGGAGCGCTCGCCGGTCACCAAACATCGAGAACTGCCCACCATCAGCGTCAGCAAGTCAGCCTCCTCCTCCAACAAGTCGGAGACCGCACACCTCACCCCCAAGTCTGACACTCACCTCAGTCCACATAAATCAAGCCCAACACACGAGGTACTGCCGCAACTTCCTCCTCTGGACACTAACTTTTCCTGAGATTTTATGGTGTAGCAGCCATCTTTGAAATTATTAATTACAATTCACATTTCACTGATGTTAGTCACTGTGAGACCTGCCAAAATAACATGAAAAGTTTCTCTTAAAATGAAATTATGTAACCCTTTACATTTTTTTTTCTTCTTTTCAATTATTGCTTTAGTTTTTTTCATTTTACTTTTGTGGCCGCTATAATTGGCACTACCTAAAATGAACAAATACTCTTGTCGAATTCATTTTGAAAGCTCAGAAGAAAAACATTTCTTGGGTTCTGCAGGGTTAATAGTTACTTTTCAGAAATAATAAATAACTTTGACTCAAAGATTTACTATTATTTAACTGAAACGCTGTATTCCTGCTGCTAGTTGTGTAAATGAGATCATACGGGTCTGAACACGTCATCTAGAGTGGAGAAATACAATCGTCACTGGAACAAACGTATGACTAAACATGACACTTTTTAGCTCAGTTTAATTTTGTTGAAGGTTTTTTAAAATGATTTTTTACAAGCATGACATTTTCTTATCCCTTCCCGGAGATGTCGCTGGCAGCACCTAGATAACACACGCTCTTTGACATATCATTAATCTTCCACTCGATCAACATGAATCGGCAAATTCTGAAATGGGAAAAAGTGGCTATTCATATCAGCCTTGCTCGAATAAGCAAAACTTAACAATCTCCACAACTGAATCAGCTGATTTACACTTCTCTAATGTACAGTTTTGCATATACTACTTTTGCCAGTGCAAAAGTGCTTTTCTCTGCTTCTGAATTTGTAATTGAACGAATGTCAACACTGGAGCTGACATTGGGTTAATTTTATTTTATAAATTCTAAGTGAGGTGTGAACACACAATATTGTTTGAGATAAGATGTGGGAACTGTCCTCCTTATTAGAGTTGTTTTAGCATTTCAACACCTCATACTGTATAGAGCTCACTTTGAGAAGATTTTCAAAGCTTTTCTGATCTCTGACGCTACATTCACACCACCCTCTGCAACGCGCATTCAAGGGTCTACTTCCAATAAAACCTGCACTGTTCAGTACCAGGTATTTATCTCTGAGTCACACTGGTGGAAGTTTCAGATAAAGATGTCCTGGATCGATTTTAGGTCGGTGAATCTGATCAGATCATTCAACATGAACCAATATTGACCATGAATCGTACCGTCAACCATTAATTATGACATAATCCAATCATTGTTGAAATGAATTCTTACACCCCTACTACAAAATATCCAGTGTCTCTTCTTATTTTTGTGATTTATTGTCACTCATGTACTACAGTTCAACAAAGCTCATATTTAGCAAGATAATCCACTCGCCACTGTGGATTATGATGGTTATGGTGTAGTAGTTTTAGATGATTATATTTATAAACGTTTCACCAGAGAGCTATAAATAATCAACCTCCTCTATTGTGTTATGTGCTGTTGTTTAAGTAAAAACTCTAAGCATATTAGGGGGCGAGGGGTCATTCATATAGAAATGAAATTCTCTGTTCAAAACAGCAGGTGTGTGTATGGTTTGACTGCAGAGTGAAACCAACTAGGAAGACATAATTTAAAATAAATTATGCTGATTTTACTCTGCTGATAAATGCATAATTACAGAATTACAGACAATATTTCTTTTGGAAGTATTACCTTACAGTCATGACCTATAAAAGCTATTTTAATATGCAGGTGGTTGTACTTAAGGTCTAAGATTACTGGGGTTTTGTAGTAATATATATATATATATATATATATACAACTTCAATGGTGATTAGCCATTTCTGAATAGAATTCACGACAGATAAATACAATATTAAAGATAAAGGTGTAATTATATGTTTTGCATGAACTGTAAGAATTTGTATTCAGGGGTCATGTTTTTTTTATTATTATTTAGGGGAAACCATAAACACCTGCTTAACCCAAATTTTAGTAAAAGCCTTTTTTTTAGCATTTATGTTGATCAAAAATACAATTTTTTTTCTTTCTGCCTTTAACAAGCAATAAGTTGCTGTTAGCTTAAAAAGATCATTTTATATCTACATTACCTGTAATTAAAAAGGTTTCATAGCAATTTTTGGGGCTAATGAACATAAACACCAATTTTATTTTAACAATCAACGAATGCACTTTTTTTTAGCAGCGCTTAATGATCAATATTTTAAATATTTCTAATGCTAGAGGAAATCTGATACATGTTTTAAAGGGTTTCCATTTCTTGTAATTTTGTCTTACAAAGTCAAGTTTTCAGTCAATCTCAACAGAAAAAAACATAATAGAAAACTTGGCGATTAGGAGTTTGAGGAATTTTGTGAAAATGGAAGAAAGTTGCAACCCTTTGGATAGGGGTACAGGAGTCTAAAACACTTTACAAACAAAATTGCTTGAACTAATTTGGCTTCAGCAAATGTCAAATATCTGACAATGCACTTTGAGAAGAGGACGAAGAATGCTTGGCCAACCTCAAAAAAGAGAGCAGTCCTATACGGGATTGAAATTGTGTCCATGTCTGTAGATTTTCTCTCAAAAGAGTCTATAAGCAAAGCTGGGAGTCAGATGGCTAAGCTGGAATCAAAATCAAATGGACTGCAGAGGTTTGGAAGGAAAAAACGAACTGAACTGAAGAGATTAGGATCAAGAGTAAAGAAGTGAGATTAAAGTAGTTTAAGATGCTGTCCTCCACAGACCCCCATTATAACAAATGGATCGGTTTGCAAATCTCTTTACTGTACTTTTACCATTTTGATTGTTAGAAAGCAAAATAGAAATCATACATAAAAATACACCTCTAGAAAATGACAAATCTTCTCGGTGTTTGAAGGTTTTCAGAAAATATAGTTAATTTTATATTATTTGTCCTTTTTAGGATACATTTCCCCTAATTGTTAATTTTCAGTCTTAAAATGTAAAATTTAGGATCTTAAAAACTCCTAAATCTTATTATTCAGTTTTTCGACAGCTTTTCAGTGACTTTTTGTGATTAAAAATAATCATATTCTTTTTTTCTAAATTGTTTTTTCTTCCAGTTTTAATGTATAAACAGATGTATTTTTCCCTTTTTAAAGTCCATCTCCTATCATCTTTTGATTTATTTTAAAATCGTTCCCAGTGGGCTTTTAATAGTGATTGTGCCATTTTTTTTTTAAAACCTGTGTGGTTCTCTAGGTCATAGTTTCTGCAGAGCAGCAGGGGATCATTTGGAATTCGCCTCTTAGTTGTGGTGGGACTGTTGCTAGGAAGTAACCCTCCCATGATCCTTTCTTTTCCTGCTAGCTTACAGACCCTCACCCAACTTAACATTAGCAGTACAACAAAAATGGAATACTGGAGCTATCCAGACATAGACCCAGATGCAAATGAGGAAAACAAAGACGTACATGGATCTAGTGGTCTAGAAGCGGAGCGGAGTAGAGAGCTTGTTCAGCATGTTTGCTTTGTTGCAAATACGATCTTTTTCAAACTCAATTTTTTTGTCTGCTCCTGATTTACAACAGTTTGAATAAATAAACACTCAGAAACTCTATTTTAAGCTTAATTTTCTGTATATAGATGCTCATCATGAGAAAATCGTAGCCCAATTTCCATCAGTGGGTGTTTAACCTTAAAAAGATTGATTACTCCTCCAGGGCAATAGTCTGCAGCATTTTTATCTTGGTTGGGTTGTCAATGTGTTAAGCCCTTTGTTCAACACAAGTAAAAAAAAGTTGGTCACCACCTAGCTGTTCTTCCCAGGTGGACACCGCCAGCGAGGTGGAGGAGCTGGACATCGATGTGGCCCCAGCTCCTTACACAGCCAGCAGGGGGGCAGCAAAACTCCAGGTTTTCATTGCCAGATACAGGTAAACAAATTTCATAGCTGACGAGTGACAATTGTTTTTTTTAATGTAGAGGCCAAAAAAAACCCACATTTTTTTTCTTACAGCTATAATCCATATGACGGCCCCAATGACAACCCTGAGGTGGAGCTGCCGCTCACAGCTGGAGAATACATCTATGTGTACGGAGACATGGATGATGATGGCTTCTATGAAGGTAATTCTGGAATTGTGTTTGTATTTACTCTTTGCCTTTCCTGTTTTTATTTATATATTTATATATGGCTGCTTTTAGGTGAGTTGATGGACGGGCGGAGAGGGCTGGTCCCCTCCAACTTTGTGGAGCGAGTGTCTGACGACGACTTATTGAGCGCCCATCACCCAGAAACAGGGGACGCGTCCCACAATTCCCTGCTCGACAGCAGCCTGCACAGTGCCAGCCACCAGCATCACCTCCACTCGGGCGTGGGCGCCTCTGCCCCCGCCCCACCCCCCTCAGATTCGAGAACAGCCTCATCTGTCCCACCCCCTCTCACCAACGGCCTGGACTTGGACTTGGAGGAGGTGGGAGTGGACCTTGTGCCTTACCCACGTAAACTCACCCTCATCAAGCAACTTGCCAAGAGCATCATCATTGGCTGGGATCCTCCGTTGGTGCCAGCTGGGTGGGGCAACGTATTCAGCTATAATGTGTTTGTGGACCAGGAGCTGCGGCTCAACGTGCCCTTCGGCGCCCAGACCAAAGCGGTGCTGGAGCGGCTGGACATCAACCTCAAAGCCTACCGCGTGTCGGTGCAAAGCCTGACGGAGAAGGGCGTCTCGGACCAGCTGCGCTGCAGCCTGCTAGTGGGCCGAGATGTTTGCGTGGCGCCCACGCAGCTGTGTGTGGACAGGGTTACCGCCACCTCTGCCAACCTGACCTGGCTGCCCAGCAACAGTAACTATGTGCACATTGTGTCCTTGAACGATGAGGAGTGTGAGCTGGTGAAGGCTGGCTGCTACTCGCTGTGCCTCAATAACCTCCTGCCCAGCCTGCAGTACACCGTCAAGGTGGAAGCACGGCCGCACCGCACCCCATGGGAGCTCCCTGTGGAGCGGCGTGAACACAGAAGCGCCACCATCACCTTCAACACGCTGATGGCAGGTTGGGACTTTGAATTTTTTTTCATCACATGTCTGTTCTTGTCTAATTATGGGCTTTTGGGCTTTTATACCACATTTTAAAAAAGGAACGAGTTAGTGAAGGTTACCAGTATTAATACAACTCTGTCATTCTAAATTCAAATTATCAATAGATTCACATCAGGAGAGCTGAGATTCTAATGACTCATCATTTGCAATTTTTCTACTGTTTTGTTTTATCAATAATGCAGTTTTATCATAAAAACATATAGAGAAAGTGTAGGATGAAACCAAATCTAGAGTCATTTAGATAAACTGCTAAATTTGATATTTAACACTGACTTTCATCTTGAAGTTTTTAAAATTCTCAGAATAGATTGAATAGAGTATCCAGTGTTTAAAGACCAACTTTTTCATAGTAGATTACCTATTTAAAATAACTAATGATTAAAACTGCGCTTCTAAGTATTTCTTAATTCAAATCACATTGGATCAGAAAACCGGATGTTAGAAAAAGCTCAAACTAATGATGCAGCTACTGAAATGGGCGTGCAAAAGTCTCCTCTCCCCCTGCGTGCACCCTGGCCCGCTAACACTTAGGTATGCAAGACATGCTGTAGCAAATTGGGATTCTGGCTCAAGACTGTTCAACTGGATTGATCCAATATTGTTTGTCGTTATTTTTGTGCCGCTAACGTTAGCTTGAGGCTATAAGCTTGAGCATGAGCGCACAAACAGAGCTCTGTGATGGAGAAGGGGGGCAGGTTGCTCTTTATCACTGGGAGCAATTTTACAATAAAAAAAAAATGGTTAGAGTGGGACTTTAAAACTTAATATAAACTAATCTCTAAAATCCATTCATCTTTTGATTATTTTAACCCTTGTGTCATCTTGTGGGGTCCAGATGACCCAACCATACATTGACGTGTCATCCGTCCGATGGTACACATGGATGAAAGAGGACAGGATTTCACGTCTGCCACGGACACCAGTGATAATCAAAAATAATTGGAAAAAAAAGTTCAGCACGCTGTCTTGTGGCGTCCAGATGACCCCACTCCCAACGTCAACATACCTAGGATACCACAAGGGTTAAAATCATTCCCAGTGGGCTTTTAAATATCATTATGCTGTTTTAGGCCAAATTTAAAAGAAACTTTAATTTTCTTGGACATAGTTTCTGCAGAGCGCCAGGAGTTCATTAAAAATTTGTCTCTGAGTTGTGGGCGGGACCTTTGGCATGGAGAAACCCGCCCCCTTTTCCCTCCTGTTGCTGACAGCTTTAAGCAAGGAGCTCGTGGCCCGCCAAGCGTATTTTTTACTCAACAAAAACAATCTTTTTCAAACAGCATTTTTTTTATCTGCTCCTGATTCATGATTTGAGTTAAGAAATACTAGAATTGCAATTTTGAGCCTAATTTTCTTTATGTATACCCTCCAACATCATAAAACATGTTAAAACACAAATTTCAACAGAGTGGGTCTTTAAGTAAATTAAAGAGAAAACCGCATACACAGATGACAAGAAAATTAATCTGGCATCATTTACCAATATCTTATGGATTTAATCAGACAGAAGCTCCAGACTTTTAACAATAATGCTAAAATGAAGCACAAACATGTCTCTTTTTGGAATATTTTATTTCTAAAGCACTCAGTTTATGGTTTTATTTTTACTGTGGATTTCTTTTTTTTTTTTTAGGAAAGTCTGAAGGTTATCAGTCTCTAATTTATTTTTAAAGAGGGAAAAAAAACAATGAGATTGTGATGTCGGTTTATGCCACTTGTTTTGTTTATACTTATGACTATATTTAAACTATTTTTGGCAGTTTTCCTGTTTTTTCGTAAAGTTTTTTGTAGATTCTGTTGAAGGAAATTCTAATAAAATCCTGGTAAAAAGTAAATTAAATATTGCACTGTGCGTGAGTCACCATGCAATATTTCTGGACTTATATTGGTATTAATTAGAGAAAACATTTATTTTGCATTATTTGATGTTTCTGTGTCAAACGCAGAGCTGTTAAGATGCACCATGAATGTCATTTGAGTTCTTTAAATAATTCAATAATTTAAATTTGTTTTAGTTTCATGCCCACAGTCTGGAAATGCAGGTATATATAAGTTTTTTAAGTCCTTTGGAGATCTAGCTGACAGCTTTCTTAGTAGGAGCACACGTGTAGTGAAATGATCTCTCTCCCAGCCCCGTCTCAGTAAAGAAACTCCTCTGTGTTTGTCTGCTGTTTGCTGTGATGTAACACCTTCTAATGGCTTCAGGCCCCCCGGATGCTCCCCTGGATGTCCAGCTGGAGCAGGGCCCTTCTCCAGGGATTGCTCTTATCAGCTGGCTGCCAGTCACCATAGATGCTGCAGGGACGTCCAACGGAGTCCGTGTCACTGGATACAGCATTTACGTTGACAGGAAAAAGGCACTAACTTCTATCAATTTGTTAAATGATTAGCTTGTTACCAGATCAAATGTTTGACTGACTTGTTTTTCCTTCCAAGGTCCTGGAGGTGTCCTCCCCCACAGCGGGCAGTGCCCTGCTCGGCCCCTCTCAGATCCAGTGCCTGCAGGCAGCTCAGGAGCTCACTCTCCGCACCATGTCTGCTCACGGGGAGTCCTGCGACTCTCTGCCAGTTAAGGTGCCCTCCAAGCTGGCTGCCATCATGGCAGGTCCGGCTGTCTCCTCCCCAGTTGTGCCAGCGGTTCCCTGCGCCTCGCTAACTCCCAGTATCCTGCCCCCACATCTGTCCTACTCTGCTGCAAACATCTCCGCCAGCCCTTTGCCATCAGACACGCATGTCCACGGCCTCACGGTGGAAACCGCCGCCAAAACGCCTGGCGCTCTCCATTCCGATCATCACCCAACATCTGCCTCGTACGTGATGGCCTGGGCCAACCCCTCGGCTGCTGCTGCCTTGTCTGTGTGTGAGGCCACACTACCAGCACCCTCTGCCATTACTCCACCGGTAAGCCACGTTTTCCATCCCCAATCCACACACGCAGATGAGAGGATTCCAAAGAATGATGCAAAGCCTCTTGGCGCGAACATATATGAGATCAAAGTGAATTCTGCATGCTAATGTGCACCTGCTCATTAATAATTGAAATGGGGACAACAAAGGTAGGGGACAGTGTGTGGAGGTAAATACAAAACCCTGAATTGCCTGATGGTACGTTCACACTGGGCTTGGAAACGCACATTTGACCGACCGCTTTCAATGAAAAGTCGATGTAATGTCTATACGTGTTTAGGGCTTCCTCGATTTAACCTTTGGCTTCCACATGGCACAATGCAATTTTTAAAGTTTGTTTTTAGCCCTGCTTAGAAAACGCACTCCAATTGTGCACGTGTCATAAGTTAAACTAGTCTAATTTTGACCGACTGATTTGGCAATGATGCATGGGTAGCGTCCTTTTCAAAACACGGAAGTGCCAGCCGTTTGAAAATGAATCGTGAGGGAGAAATTAATATTAGAGTAGAGCTGGAAAAAAGGCTGAAGAAAGATTCACGAGATTTACTCCACTTCGACATTTCACACCAAGCCTTATCCAACTGTGAGGGCATGTGCTATTGGATAGTGATAATCCAGTGTGAACACCGTATGCTAAAACTGCGTTTAAAATGTTACCCTTTTGATGCTGTGAAAGATTTTTGATTATCAACGTATTTTTAATGTCAGAATTTTTATGTTCTAAAAAAAAGTTAAACAAGTATACTGATCTTGTCTTTACTTAAAAATGCACTTTGGTGGGGAAACGTAAGTCATATTGGTCTATTGTGTTGTAGTAAAGAGAAACATTTCTAAAAAAATGCATATCTGGGATGCATTGATAATTCTTTCATAATCAAATCATTTCAAAATCAAATCCTTGCCTCCTGAATCGTAATCTAATCGTGAGGTGCCTCAAGAATCCCACCTCTACTGGTCTGTAATGTCACTAGTCTTCATACTAGTTTGGGAAAGGGGGCAGACAGGACACTTGAATACACTACTATACTTACTATCTAAGATAGTAAGTTCACTGAAACACCCACACATTGTGTTTTTGGTGATCATAACATGTTCTTGTGGCATTTTTCTCATGATGAAGGGCATAAATTGAGAAAATTAAGCTTAAAAAGGCATTTCTGAGTATTTTTTGTTTGTTGTTCAGATTGTTGTAAATCAGGGGCAGACAAAAAGAATGCAGTTTGAAAAAGATTGTATTTGTTGCGTAGAAAATACAAAGGGCAGTTTACCAACTTCTTGGTCTGCTTAATTCTGATTCATCCATGTGCGGACAAATAGATCCATGAATGTCTTTGTTTTCCTAGTCTGAGCTTGTATCTGACTCAAAACTATATGGCTGGATAGCTTCAAAATTAATCACAATTTTTGTGGAACCAATAATATTAGGTCGAGGTGTGAGGGGCTGTAAGCTAGCAGGAGAGAGTGTAAATTGAGAGCTCTTACAGGTGAACTCCTCTACAGAAAGTGTGTCCTAGGAAACTACATGTTTTTGATTTTGCCTAAAAATGGCATAATCATAATTAAAAGACCACTGGGAACACTTTTACAATACATCAAAAGAGGATCAGATAAGTTTTTAGCATTAAAATAAAATCTGCTCTGTGTTGTTAACCATTTAGGTCAACATAACCCCCTCCATCATCAGCACATCACCTCAAGCCTGTCCAGCAGCAGCACCATCACCCGCCCCAGCGCCAACAGCAGCACCAGCACCGTCGTTAGAGCCTCACAGAGATGCGGACAGTCCCGGAACAATCCGTCCTTTCCCGTCCATCACAGATTTTATGGAGGACCCCAGCGATCCCAAGTTTGCAACACCCGAGCGCATCCCTACTCCACCTAAAGCCCCCATCACAGACCTCCTGAACCCTCAATACAGCAACGTTCTCCGGCCGCCTAGTACTTCTCCACTGGAGTCGGAGGTAGAGGAGGAGCTGGAAAACACTCGCCTAGTATCCATCGAGGAGTTCCTGAGGCAGGATCAAGATCCAGCGTACAGCAGGAGACAGCAGGTAAGATATGACACATTTTCACTGAAATGATGTCTTTAATCCTTTTGAACAACAATTTTTCTCAATATTTTTTTTTCTTACTTTTAATTTATTTTAATTTAATTTTTACATGGTTTAAATGTTTAAAAAGTTTTATTATGCGGACAGAGATCACAACTACAAGTTCATTGCATTTTCACTGTGCAGATTCAATGTTTAGTGGCTAAAACAGAAACAACACAACAAAGGATCCTTTTTGAAATGGTAAAATAATGGACTCAACAACATTTAAAGTCAGTCCGTTTAAATAGATTGTTGCTCTGAACCACTTTGAAAAGCTGAAGAAAGCTTTGTTCTTGTAAATAAAAACAGTGATTAAAAAAAACAAAAAAAAGACTAAATGACTTAATCACAGATGTCCTTACATGTGGATATGTGCTATCTGCCGGTGAAAAATGGGCAACCCTGTAAGGAGGATGCAGGTGGCCTGCAAAAAAATTTTAAGACCGTAGACTGTTAGAGCAGGGGTGTCAAACTCAATCGTACAGGGGGCCAAAATCCAAAACACACCTTAGGTCGCAGGCCAAACAAGATAAACATTTTTGTACATTTTTAAAACTTTAAAACCATAACTTTTTAACATAAATTTTATAAACTAGACATATAGCCTTACCTGTGATAATGCTAGTGTGAATGCTGTAAGCTGAATTTGACTGCTGAAGATGCTAGTGCTGATAGCTGACGATGCTGAAATTGATTGCTAAAAACACTGAAGTTGATAGCCAGCTAAAATGTTAGCTAAATACCAAATTAGCCTAAAAAAATAAAAAAAATTAAAAAAAACTTAGGTTAGCTAAAATAGCTATAATGTAGTTGAAAAAAATAGCTAAACTTCAAAATAGTTTTAAATACTGAAAAATTTGCCAAAACAACTAGCGTGTTAATATTATCCTAGCTCCAAAATAGCCTAAAATACTTAAAAAAGCCAAAATTATCCAAAACAGCTAGCATGTAGCTGAAATATTAGCTAAACTCCAAAATAGCCTAAACAATCTTAGTAATTGCCAAAATAGTCCAAAAAACTATCAGAATGCCAATTTTTTTAAAACTTTAAAACCGTAACTTTTAACATAATTATGAATAATAAAAAGGCAGGAATATTATTCCAGAATAAATCAACTTAAACCGTACAGAACTTTCAATATTTTACTCTCCATAAAAATGTATTTTGTCAAAATTACACAAGTTAAAAATTAACACAAGAGAACATCGGGCCATTAATATATATATAACATATAATTTACTGGAGGGCCGGATCCGGCCCCCGGGCCTTGACTTTGACACGTGTCATAGAGCGAATGTTCATGCACATTTTTTTTCCATGGACATGCTGTTAGCGACTGATTGAACACTTTCAACATTCAAGGTTAAGCAAGAGGGAAAATAGCCACATTGTATGGATTTATAATTGTTCCAAATCATGCACACTAAGCAGGGATTTGTGGTGTTGAAGTGTCAAGTGTGCGCAAATTAGACAATTGGAGCATAGTTTGTGTGGGTGTCCTTCGGGTATTTGCGTATCACCTGCACACCCGTGCATGAAGCATTTCCAGATGGTCAGCGTGGGGCCATTAGTTC
>NC_050525.1:4094871-4111554 GCF_002922805.2 Oryzias melastigma | reverse complement strand
ATGCGTGGGTTTTCACCGTGGACTCCGGCTTCCTCCCACCGTCCAAAAACATGCTTCATAGGTTGATTTGTGACTCTAAATTGTCCCTAGGTGTGAATGTGAGTGAATTGAGGCCCTGTGACAGACTGGCGACCTGTCCAGGGTGTACCCCGCCTTCGCCCATCAGTAGCCGGGATAGGCTCCGGCACCCCCGCGACCCCAAAAGGGAAGCAGTGGTCAAGAAGATGGATGGATGGAAAAATGAATCCAAGAGAACATTGTGTCATTAATAACAATAAAATAAAATGATCTGGAGGGCCGGATCCGGCCCCCAGGCCTTGACTTTGACACGTGTCATAGAGCGAAATGTTCATGCACATTTTTTTTTCCATGTACATGCGGTTAGCGACTGATTGTAGTGAACACTTCCAACATTCAAGGTTAAGCAAGAGGGAAAATGGAAAATCCACGTTGTATGGATTTATAATTTTTCCAAATCATCCACACTAAGCAGGGATTTGTGGTGTCAAGTGTGTGCAAATTAGACAATTGGAGCATAGTTTGTGTGGGTTGCAGTTCACTAATGACTAGACACAGGGATGTCCAAATCCAGGCCTCGAGGGCTCAAGAGGTCCTTATTGGCTAAACACACCTGATCCAGGTCATCAGCAGCAGCTAAGGCAGGGTTTCTAGAAAACCAGCGGAGGCCGGCCCTCGAGGACTGGGTTGGACACCACTATACTAGAATGTGGACTGTACAACAGCAACACCCATACGTGTAACTCTCGAATTTGCCACGATATACTTACCGCACACATTACAATGGTACAATCCATTTTCTTGACGTCTCTCAAGGTTTGATTGATTCATTAATCTTGTTTATTTTGAGCATAGATTGTGGACAATACAGGATGACACAAATTTTTCAAACTCATCACAGAAATAATGAAATGCATTAATTAGAGACTTAAAAAAACACTTTTGTCACATTTGATTAATTAAATATGGTAATTATTAGCTAAAGTCAAGTAGAGTTTGATTGATTACTTGAAAAGGAGTGTGAAGAAGCGAATTTAAATAATCCCATAATAATATCCTAAATTGTTATGAACATGTTGAATCTAAAAAGAAGAGTGTCTTTCTCTTAACTATATTTGCAGATTTGCAATAAACCCTTTTAGTTGCAGTGTTTTAAAACTGAATGGTCTAATTCTCCTATTTGTGGTACTATATATATAAACAAACAGGTATAAATTTGAAACAACCAGCCTTTGTCAGTGTTTAGTTACTTTTCTATGGAAGTACTCTTGTGTTTTTGTTTAAAATCTGAAAGTATTTTTTAAACATCTTTTCATCGCACAAAACTTTAGAAAGGCATGCTGGGAAAAAACTATGAACTACACTCTTTCTTTTAAATCATGCAGATCAAAGGTTTGAGTAGAGCCACAGTCTGTTGCATCAAAAAAGCAAAAGTTCAAAAACGTTTTTAGAGATTCTTTAAACACAAACCAAACAATTTTTCTCTATAATTGTTAAATTTGAACAGAAAAACATTTATGTTGTTAAAAGTCTTCGATGCTCTTGTTCCACAGAGTTATAGAGGAGGCTTTGAGGAGCCACCCACTGATTATAATGCAGACAACAGCCGCTCAGACCTGTCTGACATCCTGGAGGAAGAGGAGGAAGACCTTTGCTCTGATCACCTCGTAGAAGGACAAGCTAGAGGATACTCACTGGGAGCAAATAGGGTAAGGATGCATGTTTACGTCTTGGAGTTTGCTGCTTGCAGTTGGACTCTCGTTCACATCAGTGTTTGTTTGATTGTCGCTCTTTCTTTTCTCTTTGCATGACCGGATTCCCTTCCTTTGTTTGTAATGTTTGCCATTTTCCATCATCACCTATTCACCCTTGCATGCTTTAAACTGTGGCTACGGCAGCCTTGCAAGCTGGGAACACCAGACAGTGAAGAGGAGATGCGGGAAAGAATCCTCAAGCTGCCTCCTCAGGTTTTACAGAACAAGCATCTCTTTAGCATCGCCGAGGTGACGGAAGAGGAAGACAGCAGTCAAGAGGAGGCTTTGGCCCACCGCAGCAAGCCTCGACCTGGGCACAGCCACCTTCATCATGGCGGCCATCACCATCCCCCCCAGCACCATCCTAACCCACACAACCCCCCTCACCACCATCACTTCAACAGGGATCTGAGATCCCTCGGCCTCAGACAGGAACCTCTGCAGGTCAAGCCCAAGACCCAGCACAGAGTGCACTATGCCGCCACAGTCGCTTACCCCGAAGATGAAAACTCAAGCTTGTATGAGGGTCCCACCAGCCGGCGGGTTTCAGCCCACCCCCCTCCCAAACCCACCCCCACTGGCAAAGAGAAAAGTCTGCTCAGAGGGCTAGGGGACCGCCTTAGGAGGGAGGCCATGCTCAGGAGTCAGATGGCCGTCTCTGCCGTCGTTCATCCAGACCCCGGCCCAACTGCCCCGAGATCCTACCCCGTCAGCAAAACCGTACGAAGCGTGAAGTCACCTGTCGGCCGAAGAATGGAGATTGATGTGGAGTACGGAACAGACACCGAAGAGCCAGTGGATTACAACCCCGGGGAGGTGGTTCTGGAGCAGATGAGCTCCGAGTGGTGGGTAGAAGAGGCTCCAGTGGAGCACTGCAGACCTTCTCATCGCAGAGGAGCCAAAGCTGAACCAATGGTAAACTTCACTGCAGAGTAGCCTCTCCCTCCCCCTGTGGATTTACCCCTCAGAGTTGTTTGTACGATATCGGATACCCCCTCCACTCTAGGTACAAACTAACCCAGCCATCGTCGCAATGACCTCTGTGGACAGAGGGAGGCCGTCTGGAAGACCTGGCAGGATATTTACTTTTTAACATTACTATAAATAAAAACAGGCAGGAATATTATTCCAGAATAAATCAACTTAAACCTTAAATAACTTTCAATATTTTGTCTCCATAAAAAGCGCCTAGCACAGTGTGCAGGTTTTTTTTTTGGCGGGGGGATGTTGGTAATAGGAAAAATCCATACATCATCCCTGCGTCTCACCTATTTCACCCTTACTTGCCTTAGTGTGTTATTTAAATGTTAGCTACGATCTGTCGCACTTAGGAACGATGTACTTGAACATGGTCTACGACCTTGATATTTCTACGGGCCGCCTGCGTGCTAGGAAGCTGGTGGCAGAAAACATGGCAGCTGAAAATCATTAGCCAGAAGAAAGTCTGAAACATCACATTTGTTTTTGGTCAAAAAGGACCATATAACCAGCAACCCTTACAGATTTTTTTTTTTATTTTAAGCTTTGAACCTTCACCACCTGAGGTACCTCTATTAAAACCTGCAATGCTTTTTGACATAACATAACTCCTTACACCCTGGGGGCCCAAAGTGGGGCCCGCGGGCCAAATTCGGGTTATCTTTTGGCCCAGCAAGTCGTGGCTGTGGAAGCCAGGGAATTTTTAGTTAAAACCCCTTACCCATTTCCTATTTATTCACAGGTGTTTCAATACTTTACGACTGTTATATACTTTCGTCCTCCGGGTGGCGCTGTTAGCACTTTCTTTGGTTGAAACAACCCCCACCATCACTCCCGAATATTCTTTATTTTCTGCTGTAATTTCATGACATGCAAAAAAATATTGTAATTGTCCCGCCGATCAGGATCCATTTAGATTGTGGCCGTTTGGGCACCCCTGCCTTACACTATCAATGTGAATTTGCTGATCTGCAGAGAAAAGCGGTTTCGCTCTGGTAAACAACTCTTTAGAACAACTTTTAACAGATATGCAAATTGTTATATTCCAGCACAAAGCCGTTTTTCTCCTTAAAAGAGCTGATTCACTTTGATCATGTAAAGGGTTGAGGTTAACTACGGTAAAACGTAAACACTGGTCTGGAGCTAAAGCTCCAGTGTAAAAGTCTTTAGTTAATATCCTTTAATAAAGCGTTTACCTTATTGACACATTTGAAAGGGGCCATACTATGATATTCTCAAGCTTTTCAGAGTAAACTATATCCTTGTATGTGATCATATTTTACATTAGCTGCACAGAAAAACAAAGCTATTGATGACATATTTGTTATTTTTGTGAGTTTTTTCCACTCGATTCCTGAGGCTCCGCCTGCCGCTGTGTGTGGGTACCGCCCATTTCATGATGTTATCCTAGAGCCAGCAGCGTGTCTTCTTTTCACCCACGAAAATAAACATCCTTTTTTTTTTTCAAAGATGGATGCACATACCATAAATCTGCCCTTAGTAGGCCTGGCCATCACTACACTGGTTAACAACACAATTCCACGGTGCGTCTGCATGACTGTGCCCAACTGGGGAGTCTTAAAGTCTGTCTTAAAGGAGCCCCCGCATCTGAAGTAACAAACACCTGTTTGAGCTGGAATTTATTAAAAAATGGGACACAATTGGAAGATATACGGTATTGTTCAACTAAAATGAACATTTTTTGCTGATCACTGCTAGCTCTGTGGAGAAATTGGATATTGGTGTTAGACTGGGGGCGGTGCTGGAGGAGCAGACTCTTCCTGAAAGGGGCTGTCTTACTCTGTGACGTCAGATCGTGATTAACCTACTCGTTTTTGTGGGTAGGGGAGGTCCTGCTGTTGAGAGCGCAGGTTTTTAGAGGATTACTCAGAAATGCATTAATGAATCAGAATAGTGCTTTGGGGCTCTTTATAGTGAGAAATGAACAGTGTATTACACTTTAAAGCTCAAAAAGTTGTTTTTTCATGGTATGG
Organism: Oryzias melastigma; assembly: GCF_002922805.2. Taxonomy (NCBI): domain Eukaryota; kingdom Metazoa; phylum Chordata; class Actinopteri; order Beloniformes; family Adrianichthyidae; genus Oryzias; species Oryzias melastigma. The sequence continues at coordinate 4,106,810 of NC_050525.1, read as the reverse complement.
GCCATTTAAGTTAACCCTGAACACTAATAAAAGTTTTAATAAAAGTGGATACAACCCTGGATTCTTGTGGAATTTCCGCTTCCGACTAATGAAGTTTGGCGATTTCCGTTTCCGGCGAATGATTTTCAGCTCGATTCTTTTCTGCCACCGGGTCCTCTTGGAGTTTTCACCTGCAGACAGCCCATATTCACCTGTAAGGACAGTTGTGACTATGGCATAAATCTATTTAAAAAAAATAACTAAAGCTTCATATCTCCCTCCATCCTCATCGTCACTCTGATTTGGATTTTGATGTTGAATATTGTTCCTTCTTCTGATTTTTACAGGAGCCGAGCCAAATCCCTCCAGCTGTGGCAGGTCCATCGTGGACTAACCAGGCAGAGCTGTCCAGTAAAGTCGCCAAACAACCCAAAGGTCAAAACCTTTTCCCATCTTTCTTCATCTCTCCTTATACTCTTCCCCTTTCCAAGCCAAAAGCTGCAGTGGAACTGCATGAGGAGATGCTGACACAGTTTCATTTGGCAAGCCTGCCCCGCTCACATGGAGGCAGCTAGATTAGCACGTTGTGCACTAAGAGGGGAGGGGGGTGTCAGGCAGAAGGAGGTGCTGTAGCCGCAGTGGAGAAGTGGGAGAGAGGCTGCTAAGCTGAGAACCGGCTTAACCCAAAGTGGCTTGTCATGACAGGAGGAAGTGACAGACATTAAAATAGTAACCTCGTTTAGCCAGCAAAGACGCAGCAGCCTGAGCGAGCCTCCCCCCTTCCTCCAGTAGAGTAACTTTATACTCAAGTAACTGTACAGTCGTTCACGCTATTGACTACACGGCTAAATGCACACGTGCACAAAGGCAGAAGTTATTTTGCATCTCCTCAAAATCATAGAGGATGTGAAAGTGTGTGAGTGGCGTTACCGTGACTCTTGTCACAGATGGGCCGAGTCCAGCTAATGAGATAAAGAATACTAGCTGAGAGCCCATGCTCAGATATTAGTCTTCCTCATAATTTAATGTCTGTGGGCCAACAGGAAGCTAAGAAACATCCAGCCTTGCTTTTGTGTAATCTGCAGTGACAAGGGGAAAAAGAGATTTCCACTCCTCTGTCCTGGGCATGCCGTGAATGAACAGTTTCTAGCATTGATCAAACACTGTTTGCCGTGCTGCAGATCATCAGAGTCCACGTTTGTCAAACGGCTCACGCAGCTTAGGATCAGTGGTTTAGCTTGATTACCTCTTTTAAGGGCAGGTGCTCAGTGAACACGGCTAATAGCAGTGGCACAGTTAGCATGGTGTGGGGGAGGTGTAAAGCAGTATCTACAGCAGCAAAACATCCCCTTCCTTTTTTATGCTGGAAAAACATCACAGTTAGATTGAAATATAAAAAAAAAAAGTCAAATCACAATCTACTAAAAATCTGAAACTCTGTCAAGTTCTCCTAACTGGAACCATGTAGCTAATGGTAAACTCAAATTACCCCCCTATAAGAGATTGATGCCCTCATGGTGAGCTGTTGTAGTGTCCACTACAGCAGGCTATTCGCCTGTTTACTTTCCTTAAATGCTCTTATTGCCTTCATGTGATTGGATGATTGGAGCAGCTGAAAGAGTGCACACTTATTGCACCTCACCTTTATTGAGGGTCTTTTAGGAAATCACTTCTTGGTTTCATATCATTTTCTATATGTGAGCTGCTTAGCATCAGCTGATACTGAATTCTAGTAGAATTTGCGTTTAAGTTCCACTCCCACTACATATTTTGTTATTGTAAAATTATTCCTAGTGGTCTTTTAATTATGATTATGAAGTTTTTAGCCAAAATCAAAAAGCTCTTGTTTTTTTAAGACATGTTTTTTTGCGATACAGACACCGCCATGTTGGAACCAGAAATCATCAGTAAGCAGTGACTGGTCTGAGTCGACCTGAGTCATTGTTTCTATTGTAACCTCTTATCAGGAGTGAACTTGTTTGAAGTCCACCTCTTCGTTCCTACTCGAGAGAATCTGTCCAACATTTTGAACATTTTACGTGAGACCACATACCATACTTTTATTGAGGCATCTCATTGGTCAGTTTACAGCTTGAATAACTTGCAATAAAGACAACATATAATTAAAAAAAAGAAAAGAGGGATCAGCAGAAATATGTAAAAAAAAAGTATCAGAGCAAGAATAATCATTCGTGCAAATAGAATGACTGAGTAATAGCTTTTTATTTTTTCTATAGAAGTCTATGAAATTTTGGCATCTTGGATCCAGCAGGTACTTTCTGTTTGGAATGCTAAAGGGGGAGGAGTCACTCAGTCCAGTTCTCATGTAAAGTCAGTGAGAATAAAGACAGCCTTTGGCTGCAGCTCTGCTGTGTAGATGTAGGTGAAAAATACCTAGTTAATCTGATGGAAACATTTCAGGAAGTGCTTAATAGTCAAATGCATTTTTAATTCCACAAATCACCAATCAACCAGTTACATTGATCCACTGGAGCTAAAAAAAAGGACATTTGAAGTTGGAAAGTGAATTGCTGTGCCTCTCTGCCCTTTATAAATTAAATCTAATGTCTGTCTGTGTTTGTGCTAACAGGTGAATCACCAAAGATGAAAGGAGACAGTGATGTACGCATCTTTGTGGCACTCTTTCCATACGATCCTGCCACCATGTCACCCAACCCTGATGCTGCTGAGGAGGAGCTGCCCTTCAGTGAAGGACAGATCATCAAAGTATGCCCTGAGCCTACCGTGCACTTCCGAATCTCTTCATGTTTCAGCTCAGCAGCTAAATTCTCGCCCTCTCTTTCCACAGGTTTATGGAGATAAGGACGCAGACGGCTTCTACCGCGGGGAGTCGGGCGGCCACGTGGGATTTGTGCCGTGCAACATGGTGTCTGAGATCCAGGTGGAGGATGAGGAGACCCGGCAGCAGCTGCTGCAGCAGGGATTCCTGTCCACGGCCACCTCCATGGAGAAAATCGGTGCGTGCCGCTCTGTTGAGGAGTCACAGTCTTTGCCGGGTTTCTGTGTTCACTTCAAAAGTGTTGTGTGTAAATTGTGATGCTTTACCCATAAGTCACTGCTTTTTGTGTTTAAGTGGTAAGTGAAATTAGCTTGTTTTGTTTAACCCTTTAACACTGGAGCTTCAGTGTTTATGTTCTTTGATTTACTGTAATTTTTTCATTGTTAATGCGATAATTCCCGGAGATTCTGAAGGAGAAAAGTGGTTTAAGCCGCTTTTCTCCTTCAGAATCTGCTGGAATTTCATTGATTGTGTTAACACTTGAAAAGTTACAGTATGTTTAAGATTTTGTGTTTAGTTGTCGCCTGTGTTAAAGGGCTAAAATAATCTTTAATGACTGAACAACAATTTTTTAAGACATTTATTTACTTAATATAAGCAAACATTTGAAAATGATTTTTTCTTTTAATGAAAATAGCCACTGGATGCTTAAATATCTATTAAATAGAGTCAAAAACATTAATTTTAGTTTCATTTTTGGTGTATTTTTGCTTCTTATGTACCGTAAAAATCTTCCTTTATTAGCCATTGACTTTTGTCTTCCAGTGAAAAGTTATACATTAATTCCAAATGTGCATCTGGATGACACAATCCCAGCTAACACTCTGCTTCTGTTTCCTGCTTTTACCCAGAGCAGCCCCTTCTGATGGCTTAACCTTTTCACTTCCACTTGCTCTCGCTGCTGTCGCTTCTCATTGTCAACTGTGTTTGGTCTGCTTCTCTCAAAAAGAAGTTACACCTGTTTTTTTTTTTTTGGTTTGGTTTGGTTTCTTTTGTTGGTGTCTGTAAACTCCATTAAGGCACTCGTACACATGCTCAGCTTCCACGCCGCCCTGTCCCACCGCCGAAACCCAGACGATCAAAGAAAGGTGTGTCACGCTGCAGAAAGCGGCTTCCCTCCTCTCCTTTCTTCTCCTCTCTGGTTTGCTTTTTACTCTTCTTTTTTTTAATACTGTTTTTATAAACCAAACATCTTCAGTGCACTAATATGAACAAAATAAGTTAATCTTCTGGTGAAAGTAGAAGATTTCTTTAAAGTTCCTCAAGTCATCTTTTGAGACTAAAGAGCTGTTATTTCCACTTTTTTTTCCTTTTTCTGATTGGGCAATAAAACAGCTTCCCAGATGTTTGAGTATGATCACACCTGATGAATTCCTGATTGTTCCACTGCCCTGCTTCTGTGCCACACCTGTCCTCCCTGATCTGCACCCATTACTCTGTTCTTCTTTAAGTGTCATAACAGGATTTTTCCAGACTTGTCCTCGTGTCATTCATGCTCTTTCCCCCCTCACCTCCTCTCTTTCAGTGGAGTCTGCAGCGCTCCAGGAGGAGAGCGTAGACTCCTGCAGTCCAGGTTTGTAGTAAGCCTCTTCTGTTTGTTTCTGCATGAAGACACGACCTCTTCAGGACCGCATGCCTTCACCTGCAGCTTTCTGCCTTCATCTTCATTATGTGTTTTTCTCCTGCAGATTTGTTTTCTTTCAAAACGAGCTGTCTCATCTTCAACTATCCATGTTAGGGATTGCCTGAATATGTGGAGAAAAAAATTTAATCTTTCTGAAGCTCCTATTCTAACTCCTTTTCATTTCACAGTTCCAATAGCATCATTAACTGAATGGTGTTTCAAAGCTGGTTTGCTGCCATTTCGGTCACGAGACCAAAAAGCTAACTTTCACCTCTAATCTCTTCCATTCAGGCCTGATAGAGCATGCTGCTGGGGTCCAGCCTCACTTGCTGATGAGTTATTGACCTCTTCTGTCTGACCCACAGAGCCCTGCCAGACTGCCCCCCCAACAGCTGCGGGTAAACCGGTCTCCGGAGCTCGCAGGATGATCGCCATCTTTGATTATGATCCCAGAGAGAGCTCGCCAAACACTGACATTGAGGTCCTGCTCACACACGTTTGGTTATTGACTGTATATGAGAACTGGACTAAGTGACCCCCTTTCATTCCAAACAGGAAGTACCCACTGGCTCCAAGAAGCCAGACTTCTATTGAGAGATAAACATACATTACTCAGTCATTCTATTTGTTTTTTAACATGTTCTTGATAATCCTTTTTTCATATTACTTTTTCTGTAAGTTATCCAAGTCATTGACTGACCAATCAGATGCTTCAAAAAAAACCATGTGATTTTTGAACTTTTAAAAAGTTTTACAGATTTTCCGTGGCCAACTTTTAAATGTGATGCTATGTTAACACTGGTCTCGGCAACACGCGTTCAAGGACCCACTTTGAATGAAAACTCTATGTAAATGCATGTGAGAACTAGCTCAGTGGCCATGTGGTAGAGTGTCCGCCCTGAGATTGGAAGGTTGTAAGTTCAAATCTAGGCCGAGTCAAACCAAAGACTCTTAAACTGGACCCAGCCCCTCCCTGCTTGACACTCAGCATTAAGAGGTTGGATTGGGGGGTTAAACTACTAAATGATTCCTAAGCGCGACTGTGTCTGCAGCTCACCACTCCCCTAGAGGATGAGTCAAATGTGGATCAAAAGCTTTATCAGGTCAAACTTTGATTAATTAGGGACTCAGATATGTGGCAGCGTCTGGTTCCAACATGGTGGCATCCATACCACAAGAAAATGGCGACTGAATGAACTTCATTTGGTTTGAGCTGCATTTTCTATGTGTGATGTCACGCTCACTCAGTCCAGCTCTGATATACGGCTGAGGTTTTTATGTTGCTGGGGTCTCTGTTGTTCACTAACGTCTCTTCTTATTGGTACGCAGGCTGAACTGACTTTCAGTGCGGGAGACGTCATTCATGTGTTTGGCGATATGGATGAAGACGGCTTCTTCTATGTGAGAACTTAAACTTAACTTTTCTTTTCACTAAAAGATGTTAAATTAAAAACATTTTTAATCTGGTTGCTTCTATCAGGGAGACCTGAATGGACACAGAGGATTAGTGCCCTCCAACTTCCTGCAGGCCTTCCCCGATGAAGCTCCAGCAGAAGCAGCCTGTGCTCCGCCCCCTCCAGAGCCCAAGAAAGAGTCACAGGTGGTGCAGCCTTTCTCTTTGTTGTTTTGTTTTGCCATCTTTCTATGCATGTGGTTTTTTTGAGTTTCAATTGTTGTCTTTCTTTTCTACTTCCTGCATGCCCGTGTTTATGTTTTTACAGAAGCAAAAACGATCCGTACACTTTGAGACATGATTGTAAGTGCTTTTACATGTTCGCAAACTTCCCCCTCCACCTGATTACACCACCACCCCTGCCCACATAGCTGTAGTTACACACTAAACCCTCTGTTGGCTCCTGCACCTGTGTTGTGGAGGAAAAAAATCCTTAAAGTGACACAATCCAGGAGCGTTCTAAAGCTGTTTTCCTGTTGTAGGTCACCTCTACAGAACCTCAATGTTCTGGTCCCTCATCGCTAGAAGAGACATTGAATCTACAAAGTGAAGTTCCACATCTGGTTAAGAATGAACCCACACCATCGGATCCCGCCACAAGCACCTCATCCGACCCAGACCCTCCACCAGGTCCAGCCAATGTGGCGGCCTGCTATTCTTCACCAGCTCCCCTTCCATCAGACAGCCCGGCACCAGCGGACTGCTCTGCACAAGCAAAGAAGAAGAAAGGCTTTTTCTCCAAAGGCAAGAAGCTGTTCAGGAAGCTTGGGTCCAGTAAGAAAGAATGAGTCAGAACTGTGAATTAATGGGAAACACTGAAAGCACTTTTCCTCTCAGTGGGGTTAGCAGCCATCAGATGTGATGTCTGATGTTTTAGCCGTCTGTAAAAATACACTTGCCTTAGTGTGCTGCTTGACTAGCTATTTAACAAGTATGTTTGAAACATTAGCATAAAGCATCATGTAAGCATGCAGAGCTGCATGTCAAATGCACTGAATACCTAAACAAGTCAGTGGGAACATAGAGTAAAAATCTCAAACCTCTTCCAACGAGTCTAATGTCGAGCAGGAGTTCAAACATCCTTTTAACACAGACTGACAAGGGAGTCTTAGTGTCACTGCTCAGTTCTTGTGCCACTTTTTAAATGTTGGAAGCAAACAAACAAAAACAAAAGTCAGTTTCTAACTGGTGTAAAGGTATTTTCTCTCCCGCTGCTCTCCCCTTTTAAAATGTTTGCTTTCTCCTTTAATACCTGTGTTTTCAAACTTTTGTTTTTGAAACCAGAACTTTCCCCACACTACATACTATCATACTCTTTATTATTTGTTTGTTTGTTAAATCCAGAACCATAAGTTCAACTGATTACTGGATTGAGCAGGTTTTGGTTTTAATATGTGTGTGTGTGTGTGTGTGTGTGTGTATGTGTATACATGTCTACATATAGTTGTGGGGTCCAACCCTTTGATCTCACTAACGGGGACAAAGCTAAGACACACTGCTGTGTGTCAGTTGAGATCTTCTAAACTTTAGAAAGTGAGATTTGATTGGTTCTGCATGAGCATACTGACTAATGAACAAACAATTTGCGCGTCAAATTTGCATCATCCACCTTTCTATTGACACACATCAAAATCTCTACTGGATGCTTCTTCAAAAATGTTCACAAATTTGACCTTCCTGACCAGAAGTTTTGAGCCTCATCGTTACATGGAAGGATTGACGGTATATCTCATTTACAATGCATGGAAGACGCAGCTGATTAGATTTTAGGTGTATTTATTTTAAAGAGCTTGATAAAGCATCGGGAAAAACATTTCCATGTCTGGGTTCATGAGATCATTTAGAGATCTCTGAGAGGGTGAACTTCACCATCTGCTCCAGTAAATACGTCTAAATGATGGCCGCTTCCAGTGGTACTTGTGTCTCTCTGTGACCCAGTTTGACGACTTGTTGTCCTACTTAATATTAAAAGTGGACTTCTCTTACGCGCAAATCGCATTTGGTGTGAACACACCTTCACAGTATCTTCATAGTAAATACAGTCACAGATTTGGTTTGAATGTGCTTGAAATGGTTTCAACTGTATTCTCAAGAGTCTCTTCAGTTTACTCTGCGTTAGACCTGATAGATGGACAGTGTTTATTCACATTGCAGTGAAACACACCAGGGTTCACTTGCAAGTGAAAAGAGACCCTTTTTAAGCATTTAAGAAGAGAAACATTTGCAGCGATTGCCTGTGTTTTCCCACCAGAACTCAGTGGAGTTTTTGAACTTGTCAAACAAAGTCGACTGTCTGAGATAAGAAACTGGTTTGGACCGATTAGTCAAGAGTGAAAGCACCCTTAGCTTTGGTTTCTATTTCTGTTGTGCACCACTGTACAAATGTAACTGCATGTAGAGACATTTCAACTGTGAAAAACTACCGCAATACTAAACTTGACTCTGCTGCATAGAAAACAAAATATGTCCCTACTATCTAAAGAAAACTTATCAGTTGATGTGTGTAGGTTTGTTTTCCTCAAACGTTCTGATTAGATTGAAAAATGAAGGGAAGGCACAAGCATAAACATAAACACAGGGAGATGTTCCGCCTGCATGAGCTTTGTGTAAAATCTTACAGATGTGTCTGTGTTCAGCAGGCAGCTCTGTTAGCTAACGAGAATGGAAATAATATTTGATCTTGTAGTAGCATATATAGATCAATATCATTTCACAAATAGTGACTTTCAGGTGAGGGCATCCAAGTAATTTTCCTGAATTCATTTGGAGATTTCTTAACTAGAATCATTGACTGTATAAGAGAATTGAACTGAGTGAACTCTCCCTCCTGGGGAAATAGGAAGTACCTGCTGGTCCAAGAAGTCAAAGTATATATACGTATATATTTCTGTAATTAAAATTATAAACTGACCAGTCAGATGCCTCAGTTAAATTATGTAGCTTCCTGATTGGCAGGAATGGTTACCATGGAAACAATGACTCAGACCAACTCGGACCACTCACAGCTTACTGACATCTGGCTCCAACATTCCGGCATTTGTTTTGTGAAAAAATAGAGACTGAATTGACTTCATTTGGTTGAAGCCAGAAGTAAGTTGTTTTCCATGGGTGACATCACACTCACTCTGTCCAGTTCTCTTATACAGTCAACGGAGTGAGCACTATGTTTTTTAGGTTTTTGCATTCAAGTTTTGAAGTCTGTTTTTGGGCTCCACTGAAGACGAGTTGAAATGGAACGCGAAATGGAAACTAAGAGACTGAATATTCTTTGTCAACACAAAAAGAAAATGGAGAAAAACACCTTTAGTGGTTTAACATTTTGCCTATTATTTGTTCTTTGAACTTTTAATGTGCGGCGCCTTGTTTAACTAAGGTCATTTTGAGGCACCATATAAATTTAATAAACTTAAACTATTATTATAATTAAAAATACACCAGCAGTGTTTCTATGCATTACTGGCATTAAACTTAGGGTTTTTTCTTATGTTTCCCAATTGGTTTTCATTTCAAAAATGACTCACAATAGAATGTGTGCTTTGTTTGCAGTGAACATTGAAGTTAAAGTGACAAAATTAACAAAGAAACCTTACAAAGAATCCTCTAAATTTTGCATTTCTTCCTGCTTTCTTTTTTGAAAACTACTTAAAAGGTTTTGATTTCATTTTTAGCATTAGACTGAAACCATTTCCTATGTGCTGCAGAGAAATCGTGTACCTGAGCAGATGTGACACATTTCACATCTGGGAAAATCCACCCAACCTGAGGAGTTTTTGGTTCTTTGCACTTTTGCAACTCTTCTGTCTGACTCCTCATTGTTGAGCTGGGAGATGAACTTGCAGTACAGAAGCACTTGAGCAGACATAACGGTGTCACGACAATGCATCTTTATTTATGCATTGTTGCATTTATCATGCACACATTTGCACTAAACAAGTGGAATGTTTTAAACAGTCAAACTTCAGCAATACTTCATGCAGTTTATGAACTGTCGGAGGACAACAGCAGAACTGTTCTTCATCACCTCCAGAGCGTTTGCTCAACCGCAGGTGTAGTGGAGGTGGATGCAGATGTGTGATGTAGGCCTTTTAGCTACTTGTAACCGTCGTGTCATTCTCTCTTTTTTCTTTTTTTACACATGGCTGATGGGGAACTTCTCAGGTCTTTAAGTCGTGGTTCCCCGTCAGTGTTGAACCACCTGTTGACTCCGGCTGGCCATCAGCAGCAGAATATGCCAAAATGTTTGGTGCTTTGCTTGTTACCATAGCGATAAGAGACCTTTTTCACAGGATTGTGGGAGATTTTCCACATATTAGTCTTCTTTTTTGTAATTAGGTTGAAGTTGGAACCTGATGGTTGTTGTGTTTTAATTTATGAGTTAAACCTAAAAGGGAGCATGAAGATGCCAAGAAACGTTTGGTTTATTTTGAAGACACTTTAGACTGAATTAGCCGGGATAGAGGCAAGTCAAAGGCAGTACTGTATATTGTATTTATGTTTTATTTCTTTTTAATAAGGGACAGACGCTCCAAAATTGCCGAAATGTACAGCAAATATGTGTAATGATCTTGTATTCGACGGCCTTTAACGCACACGTAGTTGTGTAGCTGCTGTGTAGCTGCTCTGTGGAGCCAATAGCAGCGTGTAGGAAGTGTTTTAGCCCAGCTGATCATATTTAGCCTTACATCACAAACTTTATTAGTCTTAACATGTTTACAGGAAGTTTACTGACTGCATGCATACACATCTTATACCCATATTTGGCCTTATTTGTGTTGCTGTCAGACTTGTCTACAATGTTTAGGTTGTGGCTGGTCGATGCAGAGGTGTGTGTATGTGTGTGTGTGAACTGTAATGAACGTCGACAGCTCTCATCGCAGAGCTGTTTTCTTGTGTTTGCTTTTCTGCATTCTTTATGGGAAACCACTGTTATATGATGCTTTCGATAAATAATATGAATGTTTTTATTACTGCTTTTGGAATCTGTAAATATTTTTGTTCGTACTCTTTTCAGATTTCGTGTGGTTTTATTTTGCATGTTTGAGCAGTGTTGACGCAGGACTAGCATCGGAATCCGAAAAAGGACTCTTTTGACGCGAATTTGTGAGGGTTTCTTTGGATATTGATCTTTTTACCAAAATAAAGAATGTATATTTTCACAGAAAATGATTGTGTCGTGTATTGTTCTCAGTAAACAAACAAGAAACAGGATTTATTTTTTATCACAGGTTTGGTTTTTATTACATAAACTGCAACACATGGTATATATAAATGATATATTTTCATTTGTTTGTAAAAATTGGAGAAAGAGCAGCAAGCTTCGCTCAGTGCCACACTCCACCCATGTGAACTGATGTCTTCAACACTTTGGGAGATGTGTGGCTTACTGAGACAAAGCAGCTTCCTCTTTTCGGACTTCCTGTGCCGCCGCCATGCCGGGCCGCCGTTCTCCCTGAAGCCAACAGTACACTCATCCATAAAGTAGGAAACACTACACTTTGGCAAGGAGTTTAGTAGTGCTTTCTACTTTATGGATGACTGCACTGTACATCCACCACTCCTCTTCCGTCCTCTTGTGCACCTGCATCATTCCTGCAGCTGCTCGCATGCACCACCCCCATCACACCAACCCCCACCCAAAGCTTTGAATTTACCAACCCCAAACCTCACATCTCAACTGCTGCAGCACGAAACCAGAAAATGTCCACTTCCGGGTTTAACTAAACAAGTTTTCTTTGTTTTTTAAATTACTTCTTAAAGAATCAGTGAGGTCGACTAGCATTTTTAAGAAAACTTCAAAATAAAAGAAGACTTCAGAGCAGCTTTTCTGATGATTTTCTGAAGAAAACCATCAGAGGAAGCGCTATCTTTGAGACGCCATTTTGTCAGGCATGAGTAAGCTTTTCTGTCTGAGATACTTCACAGTTTAAAGTAACTTTAAGGGCTATAAACATCTGGATCTAGATTAAAAAAAGACATTTAGAATTTAAAAATATATTCAACATTTCATTGATAGTCATTTCACAGAACAAAAAGTTTAAAAAAAAAAATTGACATGTACAAGCATTTTTTAATCTGATTAAATT